>NC_033634.1:2447747-2643084 GCF_001540865.1 Ananas comosus | reverse complement strand
TATATAATATTTTATTTATAAATTTGTAATTATTTATTAATATTTCTAAATATATAACTTTTATATATTATTAATATATATTTATTATAATTTTGAATATATTTAATTTATATATAAAAATTATAATAATAATATATATAGTATATTAATTATTATATATTTATTATATAGCCGAATTTTTAATTGGTGAACGTATAATATTCGTATAAATCACGTATTCAAATAATTACCAATCCATTTTTTATCCATATTTTTCAACGAATTTAAAAATCAAAAAACGAATTTTATCCTAATTATGCTCGTACCGAATTTTTTCCGAATCAGAATTAACTAACTAATCTTATCATCACTGTCATTATACATCTACATTAAATGCAAACTTAGCCTCCCCAATTAGTTTGTTTGTTTGTTCCTTCCAAACAGGTTTCTTGGGTTGTAAGGACCATTTTTTCATGCCTTCACTCCCACATCAAACCCCTTCTCTCTCTCTCTCTCTCTCTCTCTCTCTCCAATCCAAACCCAGCAAATCCCAACCCCACCAACACCCAATTTGTCTACTATAAAATCCCATGCCTCCTCTTTCCCTTCTCTTCATCCCACCACTAAATAGAGCAAAAGAGAGTCAAGTTTCATAAGCAAAAGCCAAAACACAACATTAGCAACAGCATCAAGAAAAGGGGAAAAGGGAAAAAAGAAGCACCCATGGCCAACTCTTCTTCTTCTCTTCTCCTTATCATATTCCCCTTCATCTTTTCTCTTCTCATTGTCCCCTCGCTCGCCGCCGATCCCGATATGCTCCAGGATATCTGCGTCGCCGATCTCAAATCTAGTAAGCTCAATCTACTCTTACAAGTCTCATATTTAACTTTTCATTTTCTTCTACTTTAAGTGAGTTAGATAATCTCTAACTCGGTCTGCCAAAACCATCCATCTTATGCAGACGTGTTTAGCAAAAAAAACAAAAGAGAAAAACGATCTTTAATGTTAACTCGAATACTAATGATTAGCGAATACTCAATTGATCTGCAGCTGTAAAGGTGAACGGATTTGTGTGCAAGGACAACGTGACGGAGGACGACTTCTTCTTCAAGGGGCTGGCCGCCCCGGGTGCCACCAACAACACCGAGGGTTCAGTGGTCACCGCAGCTAATGTGGAGAAGATCCCAGGTCTCAACACCTTGGGAGTCTCCCTATCCCGCATCGACTACGCTCCCGGTGGGTTGAACCCTCCTCACACCCACCCGCGTGCCACCGAGATGGTGTTCGTCCTGGATGGCACCCTCGACGTGGGCTTCATCACCACCGCCAACAAGCTCATCGCCAAGACCATCACTAAAGGCGAGATTTTTGTGTTCCCACGCGGCCTCGTCCACTTCCAGAAGAACAATGGCGACGTGCCTGCCGCGGTCATCTCTGCCTTCAACAGCCAGTTGCCCGGCACGCAGTCCATCGCCATCACCCTCTTCACTTCCACGCCGCCGGTGCCCGACAACGTGCTCACAAAGGCCTTCCAGGTCGGCACCAAGGAGGTGGAGAAGATCAAGTCCCGCCTCGCCCCAAAGGAAAGCTGATTTTATCACTGCATAGACTTTATTTTTTTCATTTATCTTTATTCTATTTACATGTATTGCTTCGTCTTGTATGTTGGTCCATGGCCAAAGAGAAGAGGGGCATGAAATATTACTTTCTTGTAATAATAATGATTATCTTCATTCGATCATTCCATCATAATAGTAATGATAATGATTTTTTCTTTTCTGCCTTCAGAGAATACTCCTCAGTAGTACTGCAAAACATATGATCACTAGGGAGCTTCTGTGCCACCTATTTTGACCGACCCAAAACCTAACTGTTAAATTTCTCACCACAACAACAAACGGTAACTGTTAAATTTTCCACATAGATTAGCATTAGTTGAGATAGGGACCCTTGAGAGAGAAATCCAGCTTCTTCTTCTCCTCCTTGGCTGTTTCCCACTAAAAGCACTGTTAAGATTTGTCCACATTGGGACTTATCTAAAATATTTCTAATCCATATCTATATGGGATAAGAAATAAATATTTCTTATTATCTGTTATATTCCTAGTCCACATGAGATAAGGAATAAATCTAACAGATAAATTCTAATCTGTTTAAATCTCTACCTATGTAAGATTTAGTTAAAATATGATTAGGATTAACGTCTCCCTTATAGCATATAAATACATGAGGTATTGACCACATACAACACACAAAAGAAAACAAAAAAAAAAAAAAATAGAATCATCTCTCCACAAAATTCTCTCTCTTGGGTTCGTTCTAGGACACCATAAAAAAACCCTAGGAATTTGGGCGGTGTGCGACGATCGACTCTAGTAGCCGGATTGCAACGAGCAAGAACAACGTGCAACAAATTGAGACAGATTTTCGACGCATCGAAGAGTTCGTAAAATAAGACGAGATCAGATCCTGATAATCACAACATTAATTCCGCAACGCAAAGAGGTATGCAAAAATCTATGTGATTTTTGTGTCTTTGTCTTTGAGTATTTAATTATTTTTATCCAACAGCGGTATCAGAGCCATATAGTGCTTGTTTTCGCTCGATGATTTTTTCGGATATATTTTTAGATTGTTAAAAATAAAATGAATCGCATATTAGTTGAGGCAAACTGCATGCTGCCCGCTCTGGGCTTGGGAGGCCTGCGGCCTGAGGGGGCCCGCATGCGCAGGGCCTGCCCGTGCAGGGCCTGAGGGGGCCGCATGCGCAAGGCCTGCGGCCTTGAGAAGCCGCCCACGCTGGGCTTGCTGGGTGGCCCGCCCTCTCTGGGCTTAAGGGCTTGATGGGTAGCCCACCCGCACCAAGCTTTTCACGTACTAGGCTTGCGGGCTCGCTGGGTCCACGTAACATAGGCCCTAACGCACTGCCTGTGACAAAGCCGTAATGGGCCGAGAAGAGGCCCAAGCCCAACCTCAACCCATGGGCTTGCAGGATTCTATTAAAAATAATAAAAATATGAATATGCATATTCCGATAGCTTTGGGACTCAAACCAACACCTTCAGCTCCAAGCTACTTGCTCTTATCCATCCTGACCAACAAGTACATATAAAAATTATGCATGTCTTCAGTTTATATGTAATATTATGATATGCAATTATTATTATTATTATTATTATTTAATATATTGTATATTAATTAATTTATGTTGTGAATTTATTTTTGATTAATTTGATATATTATTTTAATCTGCATTGGATGAAATGATTATTAGTCTTTTCAAAGGCAAAATTTTCGATTTGAAGATGCAGTGAGAAATTATATTATTAAATTAAATTGAGAATAAGATTATGGATATTTGTGCCTAATTTAAAATTATGTGCATTATTGTAGTGATATATTGTTTCCAAAAATCTTTCCATCGCGGATTTGTTAAATCAAGATAGACTTGATGGAACGAATTATGATATGTGGCATAGAAAAATTCAATATCTCCTAAATGAGAAAGGGATACTTAGCCATTTAACCAACAGTATGGTTCGGCCTGAAGAAGGCACGACGGCTCAACACCATCGCGATTTGCAAGCCTATAACAAGTGGCTTGAGAAAGATCGTAGTGCACGCTATACAATGTTGAGCTGTATGCACGATAATTTGATCAAAGAATTTGAGAATTATGAGACTGCTAAAAATATGTGGGAGCAGCTTAAAGTGACATACGGGGGCACGTCAACCACAAGACTTCGTGCCTTGAATCTCAAATTCAATCAATACATGTTGGACCCGAAGCATTTTATGGCAGAGCACTTAAGGGTGATGTCTGCTATGATAAGAGAAATTAAAGCAGCTGGTTGCGAGCTCACTGACGAACAACAGGTTCAATCAGTTATAAGGTCCTTACCAGATTCATCTTGGGATCAAATCAAGATTGTACTGACTCATAATGAAGGTATTAAGACCTTCAAAGATATAGCTCGACATTTTGAGTTGGAAACGGAGCGCAGAGAGGCGAATCGTGCCAATGCACTCGTTGCCCACGGTGGACAGCGCAGAGGTAAGTGGCCTAAGCACAAGCGCCGAAATGGAGAAAGTAAATATGCAAAGACTGGGAACCGCGCGCCAAATGAGGGCGGAATTGAAAAGCGCCGCAAAGGCAGGCGCGGAAAGAAAAAGTTAAATAAAGTGAAATGTTATAACTGTGGAAACATGGGATACTTCGCTCGTGATTGCACTGAGCCGAAGAAGGTAAATCCCAATCCTGACTCTCTTATTTATGTATGTTCGCATGTTTTTATTGCTCACGCTCTCTCTGATTGGATTGTAGACACAAGAGTAATAAAGCATGTAACGAGAGATCGAGCAGGATATGTGAATTATCGTCGGGTGTCTGCTGGCAGCCATTATGTCATGATGGGAAACGGGACTGAGGAAGAAGTCCTTGGAATTGGCGCATACCAACTTAAATTGCGAAATGATCGTTATTTGATATTACATGATGTGCTGTATGCACCGAACATCCGATGTAATCTACTGTCAGTTTTAGCGTTACTTAGATTAGTTTTTTTTTTTTCAATTTACGAATACTCAGTTAGCTATTTATTTGGGCAAGGACTTTTATGGTAATGGCTGTTTAAAGAATGATTTCTTTGTCTTAGATTTGGACTTGAATTTTATTAATAATAACAATAATTCTGCTTTATTATTTTTTTTCTGATATTGTGTCTGATTCTATCAAATGGCATGCAAGATTGGGTCACATTGGACAAGAAAGAATGGCTCGACTAGCTAGAGAAGGTTGTTGGGGTCACTCGCTAAACTTAGCCTACCTCCTTGTGAACCATGTTTAGCAGGAAAGGCCTGCAGAAAGCCTTTTGGTAAGGCACGCAGAGAACTCATCCATTAGAGCTAGTTCATTTAGATATATGCGGACCTATGAATGTGAGAGCACGTTCAGAAGCTTTAGATTATTTTAAACGCTTCTTAGTGGAGGTTGAGAACCAAACAGAAAGAACTCTAAAAATTCTACGTACTGATAGAGAACGAGAGTATTTATCAGACCAGTTTAGGAAACTATGTGAGGAAAAAGGAATACGCAGACAATTAACTATTCCCGGTACTCCGCAACAAAATGGTGTTACAGAGAGGAGGAATAGGACACTTTTGAAAATAGTTAGGCCTATGATGGCGCAAGGCAACCTCCCAATTGGTTTTTGAGGTGATGCGTTGTTGACTGCTGCCTATATGCTTAACCGAGTACCCTCTAAGTCAGTTCCTTCAACTCCCTATGAGCTATGGCATGGTATAAAGCCAAATTTGGAAGGCTTACGACCATAGGGATCGGCAAGATATGTGCATAATACTTCTCATAAACGCCCTAGAGCAAATAAACAAATTTTTATTAGATATTCTGATTGCTCTAAAGGCTATGTGATGTATGGCAAGCATCCTGATGGAGGAATGACTAAGATAGAGTCCCGTGATGTGGATTTTCTTGAGAATGATTTTTCAGACATTGGTGAGATTAAAAAGAACCTTGCACTATACGAGTTGCAAGAACCTAATGGAAATGCCCCATTGTTAGGCGAGAATGAGGCACTGAGGCCACATGAAGTAATAGCCCAAAACAGTGGGAGTGATCCTATGGTCAGTGGGAGTGTGCCGATTGACCATGGCTCACAAAGTTGATCATTACGGAGAACTAAACGTGGAGGTGTTCCCCGTCGTCGATTTGAGATCGAAGGGGAATCATTTATGTGTACTTCTACGGATGTTGATGAGCCGGCATCTTATGCTGAAGCTATGAGTTCACCAGTTTATGATAAATAGCTAGCTGTTATGGAGAATGAGATGAGTTCTATGGCTAAGAATAATGTGTGGGAGTTAGTTGATCTTCCGTCTGGACGTAAAACTATTGAAAATAAATAAATTTTTAAAATAAAATGGAAGGCGGATGGATCAATTGACAAATATAAGGCCCGACTAGTGGCGAAAGGATACACCCAAATGGAGGGAGTAGACTATAAAGAGACATTCTCCCCAGTGGTGAGGTTTGTCTCAATTCGCCTGATTCTGGCTATCGTCGCACATTTAGATTTGGAATTATTCCAAATGGATGTAAAGACTGCATTTCTCAATGGAGAACTAGACGAGGAGATTTATATGAATCAACCTCCTGGTTTTATAGCCGAAGGATAAGAGCGCAAAGTGTGCCACTTAAAACGTTCCATTTACGGCTTGAAATAATCGTCTAGGCAAAGGTATCAACGTTTTCATAGAGAAATTATATCAATAGGCTTTGTGATGATCGAAGAAGACCATTGCGTGTACGTTAAAAGGGAAGAAAAAAGTTTTCTTATCCTTTCACTATATGTAGATGATATCTTGTTGGCCGGAAATAATATGGAGTTAATAATCACCACACAGAAGTGGTTGTCCTCTACTTTTGAGATGAAGGATATGGGACAAACGGATTATGTATTGGGAGTCAAGATCCATAGGGATCGATCTCGAAAATTCTTAAGTTTGTCTTAAGAGGCTTACATTAAAAGAACTTTGGAGCGATTCCGAATGCATAATTCGAAACATGTTGACACTCCAATAAAAAAGGGTCATTATATTAGCCTTGAACAATGCCCTAAAATAGAAGAAGAGAAAAAACAGATGAAAAAAGTTCCATATGCGAGTGCAGTCGGCAGCTTGATGTATACAATGATGTGTACTCGGCCGGACATATGTTTTGTTGTTGGTATGATTAGTCGATATCAAAGTAATCCTGGTGCAGCACATTGGCAGGCAATTAAAAGGATTTTCAGATATCTGCGAGGAACTGCGAACCTTGCTCTATGCTATCATGGAGGAAAGCTTAGATTGACGGGATACACCGACGCTGATGGATCCGCAGATAGAGATGAACGCAAATTTATCTCGGGATATGCGTTTATACTTGGAAGAGCTGCTATTTCATAGTGTAGTAAGAAACAACCATGTGTCTCCTTGTCGACTATGGAGTCGGAGTACATTGCATGTACAGCAGTAGTACAAGAGGTTGTTTGCCTAAGAAGATTTATGATAAATTTGAGTGTAACAGCACGTGCAGATGATACTGTTATTATCTATTGTGACAACAGAGCAGCGATAGCTTATGCGAATGATGCAAAGTATCATGGAAGATCTAAACATATTGAGACCAGATATCACTTCATTAGAGATATAGTTGCACAGGGACAGATTGTAATTAAATTTGTATTTACTGATGATATGATAGTAGATCCTTTTACCAAACCCCTTGTTAGAAATGTTTTTCATAAACATGTTAGAGAATTGAATTTGTGTAGGACTTGACTCTTCTATATCTTGTATTAATAATTTTGCTAATAAATATTTTAGACGTCTTTTTTCATTCATATACATCTTTTTGAACGATCCCGCAGTACATGTAGAAGGAGTTCTTCGGATTCTTCACGATCACGATCATCCCCGGCAGGAACAGCGGAAGCTCCAGCGCCCGTTACTTCGGAACCTTCGTCCCCGGCGCGATCCCCACAAGCGCTTCCTCGTCCCCAGCCCCCTTTCGCGGAGGAGGGTTCTCCTCGATGAACCGCCTTAGGCCCTTCTCGCCCCCCGGGAACCCTCCCGTGAGCCCTAGGAACTCCTTCTCGAAGGCCCCGTCGTCGATCCCGAGGGGCGAGGGTTGTAGCTGCGTCGGCGGCGGAGGAGGAGAAGGCGCCGCCGCCGCCGCCGCCTCCGCTGGGCGGGTGAGCTCCTTGAGGAGGCCCTCTTCGCCATTGCAGAGGCCATGGCCGCCCATGATCTCGGAGAGGCGGAGCTTGGCGGAGAGGCGGAGAGATAGCGATGAGGGAAGGGAGAGGAGATGGTGGGGTGGGGCGGAGAGATGGCGATGGGGGAAGGAAGAGGAGATGGTGGGGTGGGGAGGGTTTCGTGGCTCTGCCACGAAGGAGGGAGAGGAGAGGGTTTTGGATCGAGTGGAGGGGATAGAGGAGGAGGACGACGCCATTCGAGACGCTTGCGGAGGAGCAGCGGGAAAAAGACAGTGTCAGATGTAGTACGCGACGAGGACGATGAATACCACAAATTGCGCATCATGTGCTTAGCACGTACCGTGGTGTATGGTGGGCGAGAACTTGGGCCAGGTTTACTTAAAATGTAAACGGATTGGACCCGCCCATTAGATAATGGCCCGACCCGAAAGATGATAAGAATCGAATCATACGTTTTGAGCCTTTACTGTATACTAGTTGAGCGTACGTGCAAATGTACGTAACAATTATTTTAATTTATTTTAAATTAATAAAAATTTGTAAATTATATTTATTCAAAAATTTAGAATAAAATATTTTATAAATTTATATGTTATATTTTATTAAAAAATACCTATAATATCAATTTTAAATTTTAATATAAAATAGATTGATAGATTTGATATTCAAAATCAAAAATTAAATTTAATTCACGATTTAAACTCAAAGTTAAATTTAATGTAAAATAGATGGATAGAGCATATTGATATTCTGGCAAAAATTTGGATAAGTATGAATTTATTTCTATTTTAGAGATAAAAAGAAATTAAACAAATTTTGAATTAAAATATAGATTCACAATAGATATCTTTCGGTTGGCAAAAACTTAAATAGATATTACAGTCCAAGCATCCAAGGGCGCTTATTTTTTTACCTGTCTCATCATTTTAGGAAAAAAAATTAAAAATTCAAAAAGTTTTGTGGTCACTAGGATACATGAGATATGAGATTTACACTTTTATTTCTAATAAACTAAATAGATTCTTTCTATTGTGGTTCAGACACATTGAATTGGAGCTTTTAGTTTTGTAGACCTAAAATTTCATTTCTATTTTTCACTGCGGGAGCACATTTTCTTTACCAAACACTATAAAAGGCCATTAGCAAAAGTGTCACGGAAAAAGAGTTTTTCTGCTTTGATGCATTAAAATGATCGTAGAAACCATCACCGAAAAAGCATTACCATTCCAAAAAAAAAAAGAAGAAAGAAACAAATAAACAAACTTTCAAATTTATGGCTCTTTCATTGTGACCCTAATCAATCGAACTGAAAATCGAGAAAATATCATATACAAAAGTATGTAGGTTTCTATCAGGTTTGTTGGTGCTCCCAGAAGTAAGATTTGTGCAGTAACTTCTAAGTTCAGGTTGGTCTCCAAAGCCAAGTATTACAAGTATATAGTGTAAAGTATTAATTATATTATGTTTTGAAATTTTAATTGGGGATTGTTACTTTTTTCTGTTTTCTATTTAAGATGGTTTGGTAAGATAAGGAACTTGTCTCCCATGGGAATATAACAGCATACCACAAAGAGATGTGTCAAAGTTCCGTGAAGTTTCTTTTCTCCACTCGATGTGTCAGTCTCGATAACTGTTCTCTTTTTATTAGATGGTTAGTGAGCCTGTTGTGTCATCACTGTTCTCTTTTTATTAGATGGTTAGTGAGCCTGTTGTGAAGGACTAGGAATTTTTCACCCACCCATCCCTTTACAATAATCCCTAAACTTCAAGGGAGCATTGGTTTGGAGGTTTTGCTAGATCTTTCTAGAAGCATCCGCAAAAGCTAGACGTAGTCCATTGGGAGTTCGTAGTTGTTTGTTTTGGCATATGATTTCACATCCTGGGATGACCCTCAAGTAATACAACTCAAATTTTTCCAAAAGTTTCTCTCTCGTATACTGCGAGTAGAGATAGACTTGCTCAATTTGCGAAAGGAAGCGAGTGCCGCGCGGACTTTTGCGAGCGAAAACCAAAAGTTCTTGTCAGTTGTCACTACTATGCTAACCATGCAAAGAAGAATCCTCTAACAGTAGTAGATGAACCTACTGATACTACTATTCACCATCCAAGAAAGCTCATGCTGATTGTTGACTGCTCAGCTGACTAAACAATGAGACCCTACAGAAATAACTTACCATCAATGTTCGTAAAATCGGTAATAATGAGACCTTACGAAAATAACTTACCATTAATGTTCGTAAAATCGGTAATAATGAGACCTTACGGAAATAACTTACCATTAATGTTTGAAAAATCGGTTCGAACCGGTCGATTGAACTGGCTGGACAATAAACCAGTGCTCAAGACAGTCCGAGTCCACTCATAGAATTGTAAGACTTTGAAAGGTGCCGTCAAACTGATCGAACAATACTAATAGAACAGGTTTGAAAAATCAATATCGCATTACTCCCGTTTTTGTTTAAATATTAGCTCACTCTTATTCTACCAATTTTTAATAAAACAGAATCATATTTTTTATTGCTTCGTGATATGTACAATTGAATTGATATATTATAATTTATGATGTCATATTGGGATCTCCGGTTCCCGTAGTAGAACACTAGTAAAACACTAGTCGAACCAGCGAACCTTGAAGCACTAACTTTTTTCATTAATAGTCAGAAATTGAAAACAAAGCATTGCTTACGATCTTTAAAGAATGCGGAGAAGTGGAGACGCAAAATGAAATGAAAGAAACAGACCATATAATATTCAAAACCTCGCGGATACGCGCCTTCATCTGTCTTATCAGTCTGTACAAGGTAGAAATTAATCCTAATCAACGATTAGAAAACCACATCTTTCTTATCATCATTGTCATTATACATCTACATTAAATGCAAACTTAGCCTCCCCAATTAGTTAGTTTGTTTATTCCTTCCAAACAGGTTTCTTGGGTTGTAAGGACCATTTTTTCATGCCTTCACTCCCACATCTCTCTCTCTCTCTCTCTCTCTCTCTCTCTCTCTCTCTCTCTCTCTCTCTCTCTCTCTCTCTCTCCAATCCAAACCCAGCAAATCCCAACCCCACCAACACCCAATTTGTCTACTATAAAATCCCATGCCTCCTCTTTCCCTTCTCTTCATCCCACCACTAAATAGAGCAAAAGAGAGTCAAGTTTCTTAAGCAAAAGCCAAAACACAACATTAGCAACAGCATCAAGCAAAGGGGAAAAAGGAAACAAGAAGCACCCATGGCCAACTCTTCTTCTTCTCTTCTCCTTATCATATTCCCCTTCATCTTTTCTCTTCTCATTGTCCCCTCGCTCGCCGCCGATCCCGATATGCTCCAGGATATCTGCGTCGCCGATCTCAAATCTAGTAAGCTCAATCTACTCTTACAAGTCTCATATTTAACTTTTCATTTTCTTCTACTTTAAGTGAGTTAGATAATCTCTAACTCGGTCTGCCAAAACCATCCATCTTATGCAGACGTGTTTAGCAAAAAAAACAAAAGAGAAAAACGATCTTTAATGTTAACTCGAATACTAATGATTAGCGAATACTCAATTGATCTGCAGCTGTAAAGGTGAACGGATTTGTGTGCAAGGACAACGTGACGGAGGACGACTTCTTCTTCAAGGGGCTGGCCGCCCCGGGTGCCACCAACAACACCGAGGGTTCAGTGGTCACCGCAGCTAATGTGGAGAAGATCCCAGGTCTCAACACCTTGGGAGTCTCCCTATCCCGCATCGACTACGCTCCCGGTGGGTTGAACCCTCCTCACACCCACCCGCGTGCCACCGAGATGGTGTTCGTCCTGGATGGCACCCTCGACGTGGGCTTCATCACCACCGCCAACAAGCTCATCGCCAAGACCATCACTAAAGGCGAGATTTTTGTGTTCCCACGCGGCCTCGTCCACTTCCAGAAGAACAATGGCGACGTGCCTGCCGCGGTCATCTCTGCCTTCAACAGCCAGTTGCCCGGCACGCAGTCCATCGCCATCACCCTCTTCACTTCCACGCCGCCGGTGCCCGACAACGTGCTCACAAAGGCCTTCCAGGTCGGCACCAAGGAGGTGGAGAAGATCAAGTCCCGCCTCGCCCCAAAGGAAAGCTGATTTTATCACTGCATAGACTTTATTTTTTTCATTTATCTTTATTCTATTTACATGTATTGCTTCGTCTTGTATGTTGGTCCATGGCCAAAGAGAAGAGGGGCATGAAATATTACTTTCTTGTAATAATAATGATTATCTTCATTCGATCATTCCATCATAATAGTAATGATAATGATTTTTTCTTTTCTGCCTTCAGAGAATACTCCTCAGTAGTACTGCAAAACATATGATCACTAGGGAGCTTCTGTGCCACCTATTTTGACCGACCCAAAACCTAACTGTTAAATTTCTCACCACAACAACAAATGGTAACTGTTAAATTTTCCACATAGATTAGCATTAGTTGAGATAGGGACCCTTGAGAGAGAAATCCAGCTTCTTCTTCTCCTCCTCGGCTATTTCCCACTAAAAGCACTATCACTTCAACAAGAAGCAATTTCTTGGACCATGCCCTCCACCAACCATTATAATCATGCTTTACTGAAGATGGGGGCTTTACTCCAAATCACATTGTACGTTGCCCACACTAAGCATCATTAAGACCCAGCACTATTATCTGTAATAATATAATCTTGTATCCTCTGCTAAAATGAGAATGTAGTGTACCTGATACACATATTTTCTCCTTTTATTCCTTGGGCAACTTTTGACAAGAATCTGCAGCAGTGGTGATGAGCTCTTCTTCCACAATGCCCACCCTAATGCCCTACCTGATTTCACTTTCTTCTTTTTTATGTTTTTTTTCTTTTCTTTTTTACCTGTCAGAATAATGAAAATGCTCCACAACATCCTCCAAAGATTCCAACTCCTATAGTTTGCTTTATTATCAATTTATGCAACTGTCCTTTGCATTTACTATGTACCAGGAAACGTCCTTTGCATTTACGATGTACTAGTCGCACACACACACAACTTGAGCAAATATCCTTTGCATTTACTAAATGCTAGCATATGTTCTTTGCAATTAGGTACTAGTCGCCCGCGTGCGCGCGCACACACAATTGTGCTATCAGAATTGGTATTGTTTTGTTGGTCCCATAATATCAAAAATAACTATGAAATTTCTTCTTATTGACGCTTGTAATTTGTAAATAGGATAATTGGTCTTGTTTTGTCGGTCCCACAACATCAAAGATGACTAGGGAGAGATTTCTTCTAATTGACACCTGTAAATAGGATCAACATTTAAGCTTGTTGGGGCAAAGGATCTTATAGATGCACCCAATCAGTGAACTCGACCAATCTAGCTTTGCTTAGTGTAATAATATTCTCTCTTACCAACTAAAGCATTTGCCATGTTTTCATACATCCCAATAGGCACAAATATATATCGAATTCCAATAGCCTTCGGAATGCAAATCATGTCAAATAAAAGAGACACGGTAGACGTAAAACAATTATTTCCAACTTGGGAGATATAGCTAGTGTTGTCGACAATTTATTATCAAGCATAACATACAATTCTTCGCGTTTCCTATCACTCCAAAGAAACAACCAGCAGATCAATCTCGATAATATGCAATACTCTTATCAATTACGTCAAAATACGAAGGATGCAACATAAATGCATTACCAAAAGGAAAAAGCTGTACAATTTACAACTTAACCTGTAACGAAGAGTAACATTCCACACAGAAGCATGCAATTATCAAGATAATTCTGATGCATTGATCATCACAAGAGACATAATAGATAGAATTGAAACAATTAACATACACTATACAGATCTAATTCAAACAAGCAATGAGATATACCAGTGGGGATCGACGTCACGCCGACTTGGTGACGATGGATTCGAGGACGGCCGACTTGGGATTGACCATCGGCGGGCCTTTGTCCCTCCGCTCGAGCTCGTCGAGGCGGAAAGTGATGAGCCTGTCCCAGTTCCCTCCCTCAAACAAAACCCCCACTTTCCCATCCGTAACCCTCTGCACGATCCCGCAGTACATGTAGAAGGGGTTCTTCGGATTCTTCACGATCACGATCATCCCCGGCAGGAACAGCGGAAGCTCCGGCGCCCGCGGCTTCGGACCCTTCGTCCCCGGCGCGATCCCCACAAGCGCTTCCTCGTCGTCCCCAGCCCCCTTTCGCGGAGGAGGGTTCTCCTCGATGAACCGCCTTAGGCCCTTCTCGCCCCCCGGGAACCCTCCCGTGAGCCCTAGGAGCTCCTTCTCGAAGGCCCCGTCGTCGATCCCGAGGGGCGAGGGCTGCAGCTGCGTCGGCGGCGGAGGAGGAGGAGGAGGAGGCGCCGAAGCCGCCGCCGCCTCCGCGGGGCGGGTGAGCTCCTTGAGGAGGCCCTCTTCGCCATTGCAGAGGCCGCGGCCGCCCATGATCTCGGAGAGGCGGAGCTTGGCGGAGGGGCGGAGAGATGGTGATCGGGGGCGGGAGAGGAGATGGAGAGGTGGAGAGGGTTTCGTGACACTACGGCGGAGGAGGGGGAGGAGAGGGTTTTGGATCGAGTGGAGGGGGATAGAGGAGGAGGACGACACCATTGGAGATGCTTGCGGAGGAGCAACGGGAAAAGGACTGTGTCGGATGTAGTACGCGACGAGGACGATGAAACACCACAAATTGCGCATCACGTGCTTAGCACGTGCGTAGTGTATGGTGCCCGAGAACTTGGGCCGGGTTTACTTAAAATGTAGATGGATTGGACCGGCCCATTAGATAATGGCCCGACCCGAAATATGCTAAGAATCGGGTCATACTTTTTGAGCGTTTATTGTATATATGTTTGTACATATAAAGCAAATAAAAATTTTAAATTCATTTCTTTCAAAAATAATTTTTTTGTTTATAAAGTATACTTATCTAAAATAATTATTGTAAAAATAATTTTTGAAATTATCAATAAATATGATTTAAGTTTTCAAACGAATTAAATTTAGTAAACTGAGTTTGAGTAATTAATTATAATTCTTTTTATTTGTCTATAAAACTTGATGATGATTACAATCAAGTAACATTTTTCACTTAAACAATTTAATTTTTTTTAAATTTAATTAAATTTAATAGATAAATCTAACTTAATTAAATGCACTAAGGGTGCGTTTGGTTCGAGTTATCCTGGCAAGATTACAGGCAATCCTGCCAGGATAACTATGTTTGGTTAATCCGCTATATAATCTAGTCATGAATGTAGCATTACAAATCGAGCAGGATTACATAAAAAATATTAAAAAATATTAACGGGAGGGAGGTCGTGTATATTGCATTACTGAAACCCGTTAATACTACATATTATGTAAAATGATAATTTTACCGTCCAACAACCCCAAATCAAATTAACAGCATTATTTTCATCTCTCTCGCCTTCCCCGGCCCTCTCTCTCGCATGCCGCTTTCTCTCGCTCTCTCTCTCTCGACGTCTCTCTCTCTCTCTCTCTCTCTCTCTCGCGCGTGCGCACGCACGAACACCTATCATCTTCTATTGCGTCGTCCTCCCAAATAATCATCATGATCTCCTTCCTTCCATTCGTCATTTCTGCAAAAATAATATTCAAATGACCACAACAAAGGCAATTTTGAAAAAAACTATACTTTTATATCATGATTACTAAATTTTATAAACTGAACCAAACATATTAATGCTATAAATACTGTAATTTAGTATTACATTACTGTATTAAACCAAACGCTCTAATACAGCATCAGTAGAAATCTCATGCCGAAATTCAAAATACCTAGATATATCGAGATACTTTGCAATATTACATAACTCGAACCAAACGGGCCCTAATGTTATTCCTACTCTGCAATATACATAGGTAAAATTATTTTTTTTTAGCTTTCTTTTTTCTTTTGTGCAAAAACTAGGATGTGTATATTAGATTATCAAAATTTTAATAGGTTATTACATGCTGCATTGAGCCTTTTTAACCCATAGAGATAATATAATAATTAACTTTAGCTTTTTGCACAAAAGAAAAAAGAAAGCTAAAAAAAAATAATTTTACCTATGTAGATTCTATTATAAGACATATTTAAATAAAAAAAAAAGACTAGACATGCAAGGATTAATTTACAAAACACTAAATTTTTTTTCTTAAAAAGCTATTAAAGTCAGAGAGATGAGTACAATTTTCACATAACGAAAGAAATAAAAGCAATCCACAACGCTTAAATGCGCATTCAATGAATAAATAATATATTGACTTAAAAGCCTACCATAAAGACTTTGCGGTGTGGGGCCCGCGCTTCTAAATTTCCATCATCAACTCAAAAATTCAAATTTACTCTCTCTCTCTCTCTCTCGCTCTATCTCTACTCTCGAAACGAACGAAAAATTCTAGAATGCAGACGGGTATATTAGTTGACGTGGCGTTAAAACAATCATTATATCTTTTAAAATATATGTCCCATCGATGATGTAAAAAAGTATTTTTATTGTACTTTTGTTTAAAAGAAGGAAATGTATTGGCTTGTTATTGATGACGTGGTGAGTTGTGACAGTGTAGAATTCCTATATATATATATATATATATATATATAATATATATTATATATATATATATATATTATATATTATATATATATTATATTTTAACACTATTGAGCGTACGAGTGTAAATTCACGTAATAATTATTTTAATTTATTTTAAAGTAATAAAATTTGAAAAAATATATGTATTTAAAATTTTAGAATAAAATATTTCTAAATTTATATGTTACAGTTTATTAGAAAATATTCTACATATCAAATTTAACATTTTTAATATAAAATAAATGAATAGATTTGATATCAAAAATCAAAAATTATATTTAATTCACGATTTAAACTCAAATTTAATTTTTAATGTAAAATAAATGGATAGAAATACTATTTTTTAATCGTTCATTTTTATTTTCGCTATTTTTAACCAATTAATCATAACCGTTTATAGAATTGAATTTATAGATAGATATAAATATTTTTTAAAATAAATTGATGATAACTGTTCATTCTTATTTGAGATAATTTTTTACAAATTGATCATAGATTTATACATCATATTAATTCAAAATTATGATTTGCAAATTTATCAATCTATCTATTTTTTAAATTATTTCTGTTGTAATATATATTGATAGTCCTAAAATTTAAATTAATTTTTAATTTTGAATTGAAATATAAATTTACAGTAGATATTCTGATAAAAATTTGGATAAGTATGAATCTTTTTTCTATTTTAGAGATAAAAAGAAATTAAACAAATTTTGAATTAAAATATATATTCACAGTAGATATTTTTTGATCGGCAAAAATTTGGATAAATATATATTTTTTTTTTCTATTTTAAAGATAAAGAGAAATTAAAAAATATGTTTCATTACGTTATTTATTTTATATAAGAAAAGAAGAATTATTTTTTTTTCCTAAAAAAATAGGTATGTCGACAGATCGAAATTTAAAATACGTGTTTTTATATTTAGTATAAAAGATATAGTATAGATATATATATATAATAAACATTTTAATTTAACTAACTTTAAAATAAAAGAAAAATCAATTGGAAATAAAATAGTATAGGAGGGGGTCTCGAGTCTCGGTAAATTTGTACCCAACGCACACGAATGATTCGTGAATCCAAATTCAAGTACGACTCCGACAGAAACAAATCATTATCACATTCATATTCGCTGTTGATTTATAGCTGTATATTTTCCTTTTATAAAACCCTATATATATATATATATCCCAATTTAGAACGCTTCTCCATCATCTATATCGATCATCGCCTCCGCATACATTCAACGTCATAAACAAATTAAAGAGAGAGTGCTGCAGGGCCGGGGTCGGATCAGGAGAGTAATTCGGGGGTGCTGCAGGGCCGGGGTCGGATCAGGAGAGTAATTCGGGGGATGATGGCGGCGGCGAATGCGACAGCGGTGGCGGTGGCGGTGGCGGTGGCGAATGCGTGCCCGGGGCCGATGAAGGCGACGTCGAACGGGTCGTGGCAGGGGGACAACCCGCTCGACTACGCGCTGCCGCTGGCGATACTGCAGATCTGCCTGGTGGTCGCCCTCACCCGCACCCTCGCCTTCCTCCTCCGCCCCCTCCGCCAGCCCCGCGTCATCGCCGAGATCATTGTACGCTCTCCTACTCTCTCTTTCTTCCTCTCATACTCTCTATCAAGTAATATATTTTGTTTTATATTGAAGTCGATAAAAACATTTGATGCTTTTCGATTGGGTACTCTTTTATCTCTGCATTTCTTTCTTTCTTTCTACCATACTTCTCATCATCATTGTTAATATTTTTTGATTTATAAAAAAATGAAGTCGTTTTCTTTTGTTCGCGTCCAACGTTTTTCGATTGAATAGGGATTTTGTCATGATGCTGGCATGTAGTTTTGTTTTCCTTCGCTTGAAATCAAAGATTAAAGTATTCAAATTTTGATATGAAAACTATTGAAGCGAGCATTATAATATATTTTTAATTATTTATAAAAGAATACTAATCGTGTCCACGTACGAGGAATTTTTTGGTAATTTATTTTTTTTTTACCAAAAAGGCCTCTATATCTAATACTTATCTATATCTATATCTATATTTATATCCATATTTTTATATTATTTTTCATAAAATTTGTCACAGGGCACTTTCTCTTTTATTTTTGCCGAAAAGATATTTTAATATTATTTTCTATCTCCACTCGATGTTGAGTTTTTCCACCCTCCCACTTTCTTCCACCCACTTTCTTCTATCTCCACTCGATGTTTCATTTTTCCACACGTCCACTTTTTAATTAAAACATAATTTATTATTATCTAAATTAATCGCTTTCATAAAAAAAATAAAATAAATTTTTTTTATATTTTTTTTCTCATATTATTTATATTTATTAATTAATGTAAATCAAAAAATTTTAAACTTTTTATCTTATTAATTTTTTTATTTTTTAAAGTATTAATCTATCATAATGTACGGTGACTTCACTATTTACATTTATTTGCATTGATAAATTTGGTACCCTTCCTTTTCCCGAGTGCGCGTGAATTTTGACCGGTAACAACGTCCCGTCCTTTAATGAGCTCCTCCGCTTAAGAAGGAGACGCGTGGGACGACTCTGACTTTGCGCGGCGCCACGGGAGCGTCCCTTTTTTTTTTATTATTTCTCTTAAATTTAAATAGAATTTTTTAATTTTGAAAATTTTAAGTATTTTGAAAGAATTAAGGGGTGTTTGATTTTCCCAAAAAAATTTTCTAGCTTAGATGGTGTTTGGTTGTTTGTAAAAACACTCGGAAAATTTTTTTTTCTAAGTTGTCGGGAAAATCTTCTTTTGCGGATTCTACGGTAAAAAATTGTGGTCACGAGAAAAGCCTGATTCCTGACTGCATGAGTGGTCCAAACTGTGACGCACTCAGCCACTCTTGTCTCTCTTTTTTATATATATATATTATATATATATATATATATATATATATATATATATAGTAAAACGCTTTTTTTACTATTAATTTTTTAATCCTTGGATGAAAAATTGTATGATTAGGATGATATTAGTCGGTTAGAGTTGAGTGGTCCCCCTAGGGTTGAGTGGTCCCCACTAGGTTATAATATTTAATCCAATGGTTAGAAATAATGAAAAGAGTTGATCCAAAGGCTAAAAATCTGGTAGCAACAATGGGATTTTGCTACTAATAATAGCCAAGTCCAACTCTATATATATATATATAACTAGGCTACTATACTATCGGTAGCACGGAGCGCTCCGTGCTACCAAGTTGTTTTCGATGATGCGACTTTCAAATCGACGATCGGCTCCGCTAGACTTGATCTACACTATTAAAAATATTTAGAAACTAAATTTCATAATTTTTCGATATCATTTACCTATCAAACAAGTAGTCTAAAATTGAATGGCTGAAAATAAAAATCTCATGAAAAATGATGATAAAAGATTTTAATTCAAGATCAGGTATACTGATTTTACTCTAAATAGTGAAAAGAATTTTCTATAAAATTCTCATCGCATTTGGATTGTTTTACATCGTTAAACTCACAAACACACCACATCGGCCATTAAAATTGTCAATTTTGAGATCTTTTGATCACTAATCAAATAATGTCGAAAAAATCTGAAATTTAGTTTCCAAATACTTTCAATAGTGTAGATCAAGTCTAACAGAGCCGATCGTCGATTTGGAAGCCGCATCATCGAAAACAACTTGGTAACACGGGGCGCTCCATGCTACCGATAGCATAGTAACCGGACTCTCTCTCTCTCTCTCTCTCTCTCTTTATATATATATATATATAGTCCGGCTATGGTGCTTGTAAAAGCACCAAGCACTTGGTACTTGTAAGTTTTTTACCGTTAGATCTACGTCTTTGATCATTTTCAACCGTTAAAGTATACTATTCAACCAACTACCCACTCAACCCTAGGGGGCTCACATCATCATAACCGCACATCCCTTAATCCAAGAGCCGAAAACTTACAAGTACCAATGACTTGTACTTTTAAAAGCATAGGAGCTTAATTCTATATATCTATATATATATATATATAAGATGGTAAAAAATTATTATACATATTTATAAATAGGGTTATTTGCATACACGTCCCTGCAAATATAGTGAATTGCGGAAATATCCCTATAAAACGGAAATTCCATAAGTTGTCCCTACAAAAGTCCTAATTTATGCAGATATGTCCCTCTGATTAACATCTGTTAGAAAACTGTTTTTCTTGTGAAATGACCATTTTGCCCTCACAAATATATCCCTCCAAAAGTATCATCTTCCCCTTCTCTTTCTCTTCCTCTTCCTCTTCGGGCCACCGGAGCGGATGGTGGCGACGACGCGGGTCGAGCTCGCCGGCGACGAAGAAGAGGGAAGAGAAAGAATGAGAGGAAGAAAAAAAGGGAAGAGGAAGAGGGAGAGGAAGAGGGAAGAAAAAGATGAATAGGGAAAGGGTTCGTCGTCGCTCGCCGCCGCCGCATCTCCTCCCTCGCCGATGACGAAGAAGAGGGAAGAGGAAGAGGAAGAGGAAAAGAAAGAGGGAGAGGAAGAAGAAGAGGGAGAGGGAGAGGGTTCGCCGCCGCCGTCGCATCTTCTCCCTCGCCGGCGATGAAGAAAAGGGAAGAGGAAGAGGGAGAGGAAGAAGAAGGGAGAAAAGGGAAGAGGAGGGAGAGGAAGAAGGAGGAAAAGAAAGAGAAAGGGTTCACCATCGTCGCCGCCGTCGCTGCCGCCGCCGCCCTCGCCGGCGACGAAAAAGAGGGAAGAAGAAGAGGAGGAAGAAGAAGAAGGGTAGAACCGTAAATTCACATTATAATTAACAATGGTTAAGTACTTTAACCGTGGTTAACGAAAATTTTCTAACAGTCCTTAACGGCAGGGACATATCTGCATAACTTTAGACTTTTGCAGGAATAACTTATGGAGTTTCCGTTTTGCAGGGATATTTCTGCAATTCACTATGAGAGAGAGAGAGAGAGATATAATATGTATCAATAAACGTATGTGCAGGGATGTTTGNTATATAAAATATATTAATTATTATATATTAATAATATATAATAAAAAATATTAAATCGTTTTTTTTTTTCCAATCAAACAACCGCTATGAAAAATTATTTTTCTTTTCCTACTATCCAAACACTAACGATGTAAAACCATTTTTCCACCGAAAAATTTTTTCACTGAAAAATTTTTTTCTACAGTTTTATATGGAACCAAACACACCCTTAGAAAAATTATTTTTTTCTGAAAAAAAAAGTTAGATTTTATAAAAAATTTTGTTCAGAAAATGAAAAATCAAACATCCTCTAAACAAGTTATAGATTCTCACGCTTCTCCGAGGAATCAAGTATGGGGTAAAGCATTTATCAGAGAAAAAGACAAAAAAGAAATTAGTGGAAGTACACTTCAATATGATATGGATAGTTTCATGTTAAAGCAACCCTATATAACCCTATTCTATTTGTTATTCTACTACTTTAGTATCTATACGTATTATTCCATCTGTCATTATATACGTTGCCATCATACGACAGATACTAAAGTAGTAGAATAACAAATAACATGAAACTATCCGTATCATATTGAAGTGTACTTCCGCTAATTTATTTTTGGGTTATTTGCATATACGTCCCTGCAAACATAGTGATTTGCGGAAATATTCCTGCAAAACGGAAACTCCATAAGTTGTCCCTGCAAAAGTCCTAATTTATGCAGATATGTCCCTCTGATTAACATCTGTTAGAGAACTGTTTATTTTTTAAAAGTTTTCATGTGAAATGACCATTTTGCCCTCACAAATATATCCCTCCAAAAGCATCTTCCCATTCTCTTTCTCTTCCTCTTCCTCTTCCTCTTCCTCTTCCTCTTCGGGCCGCCGGAGCGGATGGCGGCGACGGCGCGGGTTGAGCTCGCCGGCGACGAAGAAGAGGGAAGAGAAAGAATGAGAGGAAGAAAAAAAAGGAAGAGGAAGAAGGAGAGGAAGAGGGAGAGGAAGAAGGAAGAGTAAGATGAAGAGGGAAAGGGTTCATCGCCGCGCGCCGCCGCCGCATCTCCTCCCTCGCCGGCGACGAAGAAGAGGGAAGAGGAAGAGGAAGAGGAAAAGGAAAAGAAAGAGAAAGAGGAAGAGGAAGAAGAAGAGGGAGAGGGAGAGGATTCGCTGCCGCCGTCGGATCTTCTCCCTCGCCGGCGATGAAGAAGAGGGAAGAGGAAAAGGAAGAGGAAGAAGAAGGGAGAAAAGGGAAGAGGGAGAGGAAGAAGGAGGAAAAGAAAGAGAGAGGATTTGCCGTCGCCGCCGTCGTAGCTGCCGCCGCCGCCGCTGCCGCCGCCGCCCTCGCCGGCGACGAAGAAGAGGGAAGAAGAAGAGGGGGAAGAAGAAGAAGGGTAGAATCGTAAATTTACGTTATAATTAACCATGGTTAAGTACTTTAACCGTGGTTAATAAAAATTTTCTAACAGTCCTTAACGGCAGGGACATATCTGCATAACTTTAGACTTTTACAGGGATAACTTATGAAGTTTCCGTTTTGTAGGGATATTTTCGCAATTGACTATATTTGCAGGGACCTGTATGCATTTAACCCTTTATTTTTTGTCTTTTTCTCTGATAAATGCTTTACCCTATACTTGATTCCTCGGAGAAGCGTGAGAATCTATAACTTGTTTAGAGGATGTTTGATTTTTCATTTTCTAAACGAATTTTTTTATAAAATCTAACTTTTTTTCCAGAAAAAAATAGTTTTTCTAAGCTAGAAAATTTTTTTGGGAAAATCATCAAACACCCCCTTAATTCTTTCAAAATACTTAAATTTTAAAAAGTTAAAAATTCTATATTGTTTTTGACTTTTCTTTCCTGGGAAAAACTCGCCAAATTTTTGTTTTTTACGTATTGTTTCCGATTAGGGGGCATAATCTATTATTCCAAAATAAGAATTTAGTTTGTTGGGTATGTTCTTAACAATTAAAATGATAAATTCTGAACACTGATACAAATCAAATCAACCGATAGTTCTTTGTTTATATATAAATTTTTTTATCTTACCCGTAATAGATATTAAATATTATAATTTCCATTTCCATTATATATTATAGGTTTCCTGGATATTGTAGGTTAGGTTTAAAACATTGGTCATCAAATATTAAATGTGGCCAAAAGGGAAAACACTATATTAAGTTTTTGTTTATGCTCTAATATGATCATTGGCTCAATGATCATATAAACGCTTTAACCTATGTTCATAAGCCAATAAAAAACTCATATATATTGTTTATACAAGAGTATATAAACATTATATAAGAGCAGCATTACTCAAAAGGGCCATATACATTTGTTTCTTGTATTAAATTTTAATTTAGGTACAACTTTACATAACTTATTTGAACTATGAATCATTTTGAGTTAATTATCTAATATTTCAAATTTTGAAAGATTAGATAGTCAATTTAGAATGATTCATAAGCAAAACAAATTATGCAACTTTTTACCTTTATTTTAAGAATGTGCTAAGCTAATTGGAGTTTTCCACTGACGCATACGGCATATGTACATATATGTCTCCAATTTGAAACACAACATATTTTATCTGCTTGCTTGTTCATGTAAAGGGTGTGTGTGATATAATGTATCGTAACTGTTTTTCAAACCTGTGTGATAGCCGTTGCCGTTGTTGGTTGTTGGTTGTTGGTTGTTGTTGTTGTTGGGTTCTCCTTCTTTTTGTTTCTTGGTAAGATGAATGAATGAATGAGTGAATGAATGAATTGCAACTGCAATTGCCACTGCAGGGGGGGATTCTGCTGGGGCCGTCGGCGCTGGGGCGGAGCAGCAGGTTCCTGGAGACGGTGTTCCCGAAGCAGAGCCTGACAGTGCTGGACACACTGGCGAACGTGGGGCTGCTGTTCTTCCTGTTCCTGGTGGGGCTGGAGCTCGACCTGCGCGCACTCCGCCGCACGGGCCGGCAAGCCCTGGCCATCGCGCTGGCCGGCATCTCGCTGCCCTTCGCCCTCGGCATCGGCACGTCCTTCGTGCTTCGCGCCACCATCTCCCAGGGCGTGCGCGAGGGGCCCTTCCTCGTCTTCATGGGCGTCGCCCTCTCCATCACCGCCTTCCCCGTGCTCGCCCGCATCCTCGCCGAGCTCAAGCTCCTCACCACCGACCTCGGCCGCATGGCCATGTCCGCGGCCGCCGTCAACGACATCGCCGCCTGGATCCTCCTCGCCCTCGCCATCGCACTCTCCGGCTCCGGTTCCCCGCTCGTCTCCCTCTGGGTGCTCCTCTCCGCCGCCGCCTTCGTCGCCCTCGTAGCCCTCGCCGTGCGGCCCGTCCTTGCCTGGATGGCCCGCCGCTCCCCCGATGGCGAGCCCGTCAAGGAGACCTACATCTGCGCCACGCTCGCCGCCGTGCTCGCCGCCGGGTTCGCCACCGACACCATCGGCATCCACGCGCTCTTCGGTGCATTCGTGGTCGGCGTGGTCATCCCCAAGGACGGGCCCTTCGCCGCCGTGCTCACCGAGAAGGTGGAGGACCTCATCTCCGGCCTCCTCCTCCCACTCTACTTCGCCTCCAGCGGCCTCAAGACCAACGTCGCCACCATCCGCGGTGGGCAGTCCTGGGGCCTGCTCGTGCTCGTGATCGCCACCGCCTGCCTCGGCAAGGTCGGCGGCACTGTGCTCGTCTCCCTCGCCCTGAAAGTGCCCGCTCACGAGGCCGTCACGCTCGGCTTCCTCATGAACACCAAGGGCCTCGTCGAGCTCATCGTGCTCAACATCGGCAAGGACCGCAAGGTGCTCAACGACGAGACCTTCGCCATCCTCGTCCTCATGGCGCTCTTCACCACCTTCATTACCACGCCCCTCGTCACCGCAGTCTACAAGCCCGCACGCCGTGCCGCCTCCGGCCGCAAGCACCACCGCACAGTGCAGCGCTGCAACGAGGACGCAGATGGCGCCGAGCTCCGCGTGCTCGCCTGCTTCCACGGCAGCCGCAACATCCCCGCCATCATCAACCTCGTCGAGTCCTCGCGCGGCATGCGCCGCCGCGGCCTCACCGTCTACGCCATGCACCTCATGGAGCTCTCGGAGCGGTCCTCGGCAATCTCCATGGTCCACAAGGCGCGCCGCAACGGGCTCCCCTTCTGGAACAAGCGTCGGTCCGACGAGGGCGGCGACCAGCTCGTCGTCGCCTTCCAGGCCTATGGCCAGCTCAGCAACGTGTCCGTGCGCCCGATGACGGCCATATCTGACCTGCACACCATCCACGAGGACGTCGTCACCAGCGCGCAGCAGAAGCGCGCTGCACTCATTGTCCTGCCCTTCCACAAGCTCCAGCGGCTCGACGGCGCCATGGAGACGCTCGGCGGCGACTACCAGCACGTCAACCAGCGCGTGCTCCGCCACGCCCCCTGCTCCGTCGCCGTGCTCGTCGACCGCGGCCTCGGTGGCGCTGCGCAGGTCTCCGCCAGCGAGGTCTCCTGCACCGTGGCCGTGCTCTTCTTCGGGGGCTGCGACGACCGTGAGGCGCTCTCCTACGGGGCCCGCATGGCCGAGCACCCAGGGATCGCGCTCACCGTAGTGCGGTTCATCCCCCCGCCCGGCCGGTCCAATCTGCTCGAGGACGGCAGCAATGGAAGTGTCGGGATCGGCGTTGACGCCGACGACCAGGCGGCAGACGAGGCGTTCCTCGCCGAATTCAGGGCCAAGCCGGCGGCGGCGGCCAACGAGTCCATCAAGTACGAGGAGGTGGCAGTGGGCAGCAGGGCGGAGATCGTGGCGGCCGTGAAGGCGGTCAGGCGGTTCAACCTCTTCGTTGTGGGGCAGTCGCCGGCGTGCATGTCATTGACGGACCGGAGCGACACGCCGGAGCTCGGGCCCGTCGGGAGCTACCTCGCGTCGTCGGAGTTCTCCACGACGGCGTCCGTCGTCGTGATCAAGCAGTATGACCCCACCGCAGCTGCCGCCGCTGCGGCGGAGACCTCCACAGCAGTGGAGGACGTGGCCGATCAGTATGATGTTCCCGACACGCCGGTTGCTACCGACCGTTCCCGCCATTAATCAAATAAGTAGCCGTTCAAATCTGCGTTCTACTTGGTAATTAATTGAAAAACTAAAGCAATCTCATATACTGAAAAAAAAAAAAGAGCAGTGGATGAGGTGTGACAATGTTTACTTAAGTATATTACTCAATTTATTAGTACTTTACATAGTTGTAGTTTATGAAATATTGGTGTGTGGATTGAGGAGATAATCCACTCTATTTTCGATTGATAATTTATAACGAGCATGAACATGTTTGGTAAATTTGAAGTGAGAGATGAAAAAAGTAAAGATCAAGAGAGAGAGAGATATAAATATAAGGGAAAACTTCAAAAACCCCCTCCGTGGTTTCACACTTTTTCATTTTAGTACCCTGTGGTTTAAAGTATATCAAGTTAGTACCCTGTGGTTTCTCACTTTATCACTTTAGTACCCTGTGGTTTAAAGTGTATCAAGTTAGTACCCTGTGATTTCTCACTTTATCACTTTAGTACCCTGTGGTTTAAAGTATATCAAGTTAGTACCCTGTGGTTTCACACTTTATCACTTTAGTACCCTATAGTTTAAAAAACCACAGGGTACTAATTTGATACAAAATCAAAACCACAAAGTACTAAAGTGATAAAATGCAAAACCACAGGGTACTAACTTGATACACTTTAAACCACAGGGTACTAAAGTGATAAAGTGAGAAACCACAAGGTACTAACTTGATACATTTTAAACCACAGGGTACTAAAGTGAAAAAAATTGAAACCACAAGGGGGGTTTTTGAAGTTTTCCCTGAATAATCATTGACGAGCTGAAATGAATAATCATGTTGACTCTCTCTTCCTGTGCTTGTTCTTTATCCAATCTACTATTCATTCAGTCCTTGGATCTCCTAATCTTAATAAATTTCGTATGTATCAGAGATTGATGAGCAGCCCAGGGGTTTCCCGCTGAAAGAGGGGAAACAACTATTGTTTCTGCAGCACGGCAAGGCTTCTAGAGAGGTGTTAGGAAAGGTTTTGCTAGGCTGAAGTTACTTGTAGACAGAGTAGCTCGATTAACCCGTATAATTCAAATTTCACATTCAAAGGACTAAATCCGATATAAAGAGCAAAGTAAACCCAAATTAAATCCAAAGTTAGACAAAATCATTCAAATATTTAACAACTCTCAAATATATTTACTCTGCTTCTACAATCAAAGTCAAATAAAATCACACCAATCTTTTTCTACTAACTGACTACATTTTAGTTTGATAATGAGACACCTCTGGAAACCCATAGGCCCAAATATGATGAAAACATCCCCAGTTCATGCTGATTTTAAGGTTTGATAGAATATTTCATCTGCAAATAACATAATTAAGTCAGTTGTCCTGTCCTAATAAAAAAACAGTGATGTATATGTATGTTAAAATGTATGCTCACCCAACAAAACAAGTTACTCTATTTGCACCAGTGCACCACAAAACTGGATAATTAGAATATTCCTCAGTTGAATTTATTCCAAAGTTTTGAAGAAACACTCGAGTATTATACTACTATTCATTTATTACAATGTTAGTGTTACTGGAATTCTCACGGAGGTGGAAGGCCTCCCTTATTGTAAGGAGTATCAAAGTTGTAAACCCATTCCAGGATGAGGCATGACTTGTTAGTTATGCGACTATGGGTTTTCACTAATGTCAGGAGCATGTGAATTTGCCAGATCAATTAAAAAGTCTATGATTTAGCGGCATATACAATGAGAAAGCAGCATATTGAAGGCCAACAGCTTCTAGCAAGATGATGTATTCTTTGTGGAGATTACCATGAACAAAACATAAGGAAGAGACAGAATACAAGCTTTAGATAGAATGACTCGTTAATATTAAAACTCAGTTTTATCTCACCAGAGAATGTAGAGTTCTTCACACAGTTCTCCCTCAGAAAACAGCAATCTGTAATAAAAAGGAGAAGAGTAATCAACATGGCAATAATATAGATTAAAATTACATGTTTCCAAAGAGGAACATAGATCAAGTGATGTAGATACACTTTAGCTAGACACACCTTATGAGAAACTAGAATATTGGCAAAAAAGTGACTGTCGCAACACTGCCTTTGTTGTTGCAACAGTTTGGAGATTGTTTACTCAATGAAGGCCAATAGCTAATGGCAATTGAGAGACTTAAAAGGAAAAATATGATATCTACAGAATGACCAAGATACAGCAGCATCATAGAAATAAATGTCACAAGATAAAAAAGGCAGATAGCTTGCAAAAATCAATTTTGAAATATGGAAGACATGAAATTCTTTTTTATTACCCATCAAACATTAACAAAAGAGAATATATAGGCTGAGATATACATGGCTTTCGTATTTACAAAGTGAAAAATTGGCGTCACTGATACAAAGGAGCATCAACATGCCTAATTCCTGATCATGTCTCGTAGGTCTTCCACTACTCCCTTAATTTCACAGAAGAGGAGTGCAAATGGTTTGCATCCTCTCTGTTGCAGCCAAATGACGAAAAGCCAATGGCTCAGAATGGAAATCATCAAGCACAAGCCGTCAATTCATCATCCTAGGATGAAATCAAATGCTCTATCCGCAAATCAACAGACAAACCTATATAACTGGATAAAACTAAATTCAGATCACACCTCACCTGTCTCGGATGTGATATCTTGGTGGACATTGCAATTCAAAGAGCAGAAATAGTTATCAGTGTTGTCGCTCAGCGAGAGGATGAGTAGGGAATCTGGAGGGCATTGACAGTGGTTGAAGCAGAGGCAGGAAAACTTATCACCGCCGCCGAAGTACCTGTGTTTAACCTCCCACCAAGGTCAACTTACTTGAAACGTATACCATATACATGGATTGCATCAAACACTCCTTGTCTTGATGAGATCATCATAGGACTTCATATGGGTGCCCCTTGATAAATCTTGAGAGAATCTTCTTTCATAACATATCACGCCAAGTCCAGCAGTTAAATATGCGATAACAAAGCTTCAAGCTTTGATTTTTTTTCAGAAATTAAATTCAACGAACGACTTAACACCAGGTTTGCTCAAATGTAAAGGATAATCCACTGATTTCACAACAAAACGATGTGGTAATTGCAGAAAGGCATCTTAAGCACCTTTTCAACACTGACGAGAACATAATATGATACAGTAAAATAGGGATTGCATCTTTATCTGCTTTAACAATGCATTTGCACAACAATTTGGAGATTGTTTAATCAAAATAAATGACAACAACAGGTACTGCAAGATAAAATCACTAATTTTGAAAGAATCATGTTCCAATATGGAGGGCCACAAAATCTTTACACCTTTCCATAGAAACATTAACAGAAGAGAATACAAAATCACAAATATACAGAGCTTTATTTACTCACAAACTGTTGGACAATTGGCGTCAATGCTACAGATAAGCATCAACATGCCACAAGTGCTGATCAAATCTCACAGTTCTTCCGCAACAAAGCCTATAAATTCCTCAATTGTAGAAAAGGAGGGATTTGGATGCTCTGTTCGATGCCGAATAATAGGCAAAAGCAGGATCTCTTTCCACAATCTATCAATTTATCTGTACCCACACAATACTCGCAACAAATCAAATTCTCTGCATATGAACCAAAAGGCAAAACCATAGAATCGGATGATAAAATTCGGCTCAAACCGATCAGGGATCATCGGAGTCGGAGGTGATGTCTCGGTGGACATTGCAATCTCTGGAGTAGAAATCGTTGCTCTCGAGCAGAGACCTCACGAATTCGTGGTAAGTGGTGGGTTTCTTCGTTACCTTGGGATCGTCGCCGCTAGGGTTCGGCGCGATGAGTGGGGAATCGGGAGGGTATCGGCTGGGATTGGGATTGAAGCAGAGGCACGATGAGCACCTATATCCGCCATCTCCGCCGATATCGGGAGGGGCGGACCACCGAGGCGGCGGCGCCGGTGCCGGCGCCGGCGGTGGTTGAGCTCGCTTCTCCTTCCTCCTCCTCCGGCCGTAAATCTTCCTCGAGAGGCTTCGCACGGCCCTTCCGATCGTCCTCTTACGGCGGCTCCGATCCTCCTCCTCCTCCTCCTCCGCCTCCGCCTCCTCCGCCTCATCCTCGGCGATGCGAGGCGATGGAGAGCCCCTTCGATCCCCATCCCCATCTCCTCCTCTTCCGTTCGTTCTCGCCTCTTCTCTCTGAGGCATATACCACCGACGCGATCGAGGACGAAGCAACTAGGGTTTCTAGAGCGAGAAGAAGCGGAGGTGGTGGTGATGGTGGTGTAGAGAGAGAGAGAGAGAGAGAGAGAGAGAGAGGGGTGTGGACACGTTGCGGGGAGGTTAGAGACGATGAGGGGGGACGGGCGAAGAACCCGATTCTCGCTCACTATTCAACCACTGAGCATTTTTGTTTTAACTATTTATTAATTAAAATTAAAAAATTTATTTAAAAAGCTTATTAATTAATGGGAACAAGTCAACAAGAAAGCGAAAACTATACATTTATTTAACTAATTAATTATCGGAGTGGGCAAAATTAGTTTCACGCTAACCATGTCGAAGTTGGGAGTAATCCCCCTGAGCGGCAATCAAAACGCAATGAGGAGGCGACGCGTGGCACCCGTCCGGTTGAGTTTACGTGCGAGGATATTATCCCACGTGGCATGCTGACGTCGGTGGCCTCGGTCCCCTCGGTTTTGGATTTGGTCGAACCCCGTCGTGGTCCCGCGCACGGGCTCATAGTCGTGTACTCGTGTTTGAGTTGTTTCCGTCAAAAACTGATTACTCCTGAATCTACCTTCACGTGTGCTAACTTTCACGTGCTGTAACATTTGGATAAGTTTTTATTAAAATTAATTTTATACATATTCATATAAATTATAAATATATTTTTTAGAATAAACTTCAAATATTATTTCTATAGTTTTGCAATTTCTCATTTTAATATCCTATGATTTAAAGTGTATCAATTTAATACTCTGTGGTTTTATTTTTCTCTTTTCGTCAACTCCTCTGCTTTTTATTAAATCATATACAAAAAAAACTTTAGATACCCCACCACTAGTTTATTGAATATTCACTTTAATACTTTTTAGTTTTTACTTTGTCATTGATTTAATAAAAAAATTAGCGAAAGTGATAACAAAAAGAGAAAAAAATTACGGGGTGCGAAAGTGATACACTTTAAACCATAAGGTATTTAAGTGCGAAAATGTGAAACCATATGAGTGATATTTGAATTTTTTTTTAAAAAAATAAGGCCAATTTGCATAAAAAATTCACTAAATTTGGGTTTTTACAAAAGTGGGCCACCTTTTTCGTTTTTACAGATTCGGTCCGATTTTTTAGCAAACTGATCAAAATACCCTTATACATTTTTCTCTCTCCTCTTTTTTTTTTCTCTCGTTCTTTTTTTCTTTCTCTTCCCAGAGAGCGGCGAAGGCAGAAACGCCACCCCCCTGCCCCTGCGATGTCGCCCTCGCCGACTCCTGCGACGTCGTCGGCGACGAGCCCGCCTCCCCCGCCTCGGCCTCTCCCCCGACCCCTCCTCCTACCGCGCCCTCAGCCAGGCCCTCTGCTGCCGCGGCCAGGCCCGCTTCGCCGCCTCCTTGCTCGACGACATGCTCCACCGCGGCCGATCAAGCTGACCCAATCCCGCCACCAATACAGCCACCCATGCCATGGCCAAACCCACCGCCAGCCCCCTCCTCCTTCTCCGGCGCCGCCCTCGCCCGCGCGCTCACCTCAACGCTCCCCAACATGAAGAGTACCACGGCGAGCGCCATTTTTCCTCCGCCACTTCCCATGACCGCTTTGTAGCAAGCACGAATTCTGAGGCCGAGTGGGTGGGGAGTGATGCTGCGATAAGGCTGGTGGGATAGGACGAGCCATGGTTGGGGTTCTTGTACAAGGCGAAAATTGAAAGAGGAGGGAGAGGAGGAAGAAGTAAAAAAAAAAAGAGAAATAGTGTAAATTTCACCTAAACAGTGCAGTTCTGTCTTAAAGTGTGTAATTTTTAAAAAAATTGCACTATTTTATATAAAATTTACACTATTTGAGACAGAATTTATACTCTTTGGGACGAAGTTGCACTCTTTAGGTGAACGTTGCACTATTTGGGTAAAATTTACACCATTTCGGATGAAAAAATTATACTTTTTAGACTAACGTTGCACTATTTGGATGAAATTTACACCATTTTTTATTCTCTTCTTCTTCCTCCTTCTTTCCCTTGGTTTATTCTCTTTTGTTTTCTTCCTCCTTCTTTCCCTCGGTTTATTCTCTTTTTTTTTTTTCTTCCTCCTTCTTTCCCTCGGTTTATTCTCTTTTTTTTTCTTCCTCCTTCTTCTACCTCGAGAAGCTTTGGAGCCGCCTCGCGCGCCTCCGCACTGAGAACCGCAAGCTCGCCCCATTGTCACGGGTCGATCGCTGGGATTCGACCGTGACATCCTTGGGGGCCACATGTGGTAGGCACTTAGGTTGACGAAGTTATGGAGTTGCGGAGTTGAGGCGTTCCATCAGGATGGAGTCGTTGTCCAGTCAACAGAGGCAATTCCCTAGCAATGGCCCGTGCCATGACTAGGATTTTGGTGCCGCATGCGGGGTTTCAAAACTTACCCCTCGGTGAGCACCTTTGTACCCCCGGGGTGCCAAATGGATGGATGCCTTGTAGGGTATATAGAGGAGGGGTGGACACTTCGTAAGTGGCCCCGACTCCCCCGTCGACCCAGAAGACATGGGTCGTCCCTTCGCTAGCTGAGTAGCCAAGCCTAGCGTTCCGTGTGATCGGGTATTGGACGGTTGAAGAGACACGGGCCTAGGGTAATGTCGGAGACGCGAGAGGTCGACGCCATTACAGAGCGGGGAATACCGGGAGGCTTTCCTCCTAAGATCGCTTGCGCTATCTTATGCCGGCTTGGATCTCCGTAGTGGAGCGTACGAGCGGATGAGGGATAGTCTAGCGACGGATGGTCCTCTGTAAAGGACAAGGCTCGCGAAGGCAAGTGTGCTTAGCGGGGATTCATGGGGCGCGGCGCCCACGAAGGCCAAGGAGGCGGAACTCAATAGGAGTGCTAAAGGGAGGCACGCCGAAGGAGAATTCGTATGACGGGAGGTCTACGAGACTCGAGGGGCGGAACCCAATGAGACAAGCAGTATCGGTATCTATATCGTGAACCTTGATAGACTGGACCAATGGTGTGAGCGGCCAGGCATGGTCGGGCTAAGGACGGGGCTAGTGGCTAGCGATGCGGAGTGAGACCGGTTCGTTTGTATCGGCCCTTATGAGGCGAACATATGGGAGTCAAGAGCGCGGAGCGCCATGGCAAAGCGAGAGTTGAGTGGACGATCGAGAAGCACGGTGTGGACTTATTGGTTCCCTTGCCAGGAGCGTTAGGACACGAGAGCAGTACGGGTTGGATTCGAAGCACGGAAGTGCGAAGCATGGGCGTGCGGGGTGTCACGCCTAGTCCCTGGCATTGGAAGACAGGCGAGGTTGTGGCGCACACTTGGGTGGCTTTTCGGATATATGCCGTTGGACCGAGCGAGCAAGCCGCGTATGCGGTATGGCCATGGACGTTATCAGGCGCATGAGGCACGATAGTGAGAAATATATGGTTATGAGTGCCCTTCGTGGCATGCGATGTTGCGAAGCCCGGACCTTGACGCTAGAGGCGTGCAGACTAAGTCGCAGGAGCAAAACGCGTGGGAGGCGAGACGCTTGGCTATAGTCATATGGCACAAGTTGGGGGAGAACTTGTAATGTCCTTGGGGCTAGTGATGAAGGTAGCAAGACATTCGGTTATGAAGCACTCTCGAGGAGAGATCGGTTGGCAAGACGAGATGCACCTAGCTTGATGGCCAACCTCGGTATTGGGGTTGCTCGTTGAGAACTCGAGGAATCCGACGAGGGGTTCGATTACAGGCGAAGGGTCGGGCTATAAGTCTCACAGAGGAGCAAGCTTGGCAAAATGCTTGGATTGGTATTCTACTGTTAAGTCTGGGAGACTTATCCGTGGAGAGGACTCGAGAAGGCTGGCTCGGGTGTGCGACACTTGAGTGCCGCGCGGGGCGGCGCCACCTACCTCTCCGCGCTCCTCTCCCGCGACTTCGACTGGCTCCGGGCCGAGTCTGCATCCCTCCGTCGTCGTCTTGCGTTGGCGCGCCGACGGAGAAGGAGAAAGAAAAAGGAGGCCGCAGCGGAGCATGTCGTCGAATAGGGAGGCGGCGAAGCGGGCCTGGCCGCGGCGGCGAAGCGGGCCTGGCCGCGGCGGCAGAGGGCCTGGGCAAGGGCGCGGTAGGAGGAAAGGTTGGGGGAGAGGCCGAGGCGGGGTAGGCGGGCTCGTCGTTAGCGACGTCGCCGGAGCANAGAGAAAAAAAAAAAAAAAGAGGAGAGAGAAAAAGATACAATGGTATTTTAGTCATTTTGCTGAAAAATCGGATCAAATCTGCAAAAAGAAAAAAGGTGGCCAACTTTTACAAAAGCCCAAAATTAGTAAATTTTTTATGCAAATTAGCCAAAAAATAATTTATAAATATATTCATCTAAAAATTCTAATTCGTTCGCATATATCCTTGACGCCGCCGCTATAGATCTTGCCGTCACTATAGATAAAGAGGAAAATGTGAGAAAGATGACAGGACTCAATATTGAAATACAAATTATAAATGTAAGGGATAACAAGTATATTCCGACCACACTTAAGTTATCATATTTATTTCTCTAAAAATCGTTCCGTCTGTAAATATATCATTCTGTCAGCAAAATTTAGATAACTATAAATTAAAAAATATAACCACGGTTAGTTAAGAAGTAAAATAAACTTTTTATCCCTTACATTTATAATTTGTATTTCAATATTGAGTCAAGTTATCTTTCTCATCCTCTCCTCTTTATACATGGTGACGGCGAGATAAACATGAGATACGTCGCATGTACTGCAAAAAATGCGAGGAGAGAGAGAGAAAAAAAACTTTTTGCAAGAATAAACTTATAAGAGTAAAATAGTTATTTTATGCATCCATCGTTAAAAAATTAACGGTGAATCAAACGACATNATATATATATATATATATATATATATATATATATATATATAAGTTAAAAAAGTTATTTTACCCCTTAAATAACTATGTTAGCTTTTTTAACTCATAGTTATCTAAATTTTGGTAAATGAAGAATACATTTATAGACGGAAAAAATTTTGCAGGTATAAATCTGATAATAACTTAAGCTTTGTAGAAATATATTTGTTATTTGATATCTTTGCAGGAAGTGATATATAACTATCTCTTTTTTATATTTTTATATAAATTAATTAAAAATTGTAAGAAATATGAATAAATTTATAAAAATAGTATAGATTCCGAGATAGTTGATATACTCTCTGTATCATGGGTTTGAATATTTTGTTCATAAATAGACATAGTCCATTAAAAATAATGTAGAAGCAGATTACCAATTTAGTTGAGAGAAAAAAAAAGATTTAACTAAAAAGTGAAGCAAGTAGGCTTCGCATTTATATATCTTTGCTAATGAATTATTGATGTTTTCCATCACATATGAAAAATAATATAATATACTTATCCTCCGTATTATATTATAATTATAATTATAATAAATTTATTATTTGGGAACTAAATAAAAGGCTATAAAGTGATATGTTGTTTACTTAAAATTTTCAAAGTTTAAAGTATTCATCCTCCTAAAAGGTCAAAAAAAAAAATAAATAAAAAAAAAAAAACTTACGAGGTACTCATCGTTTACTTTTCTTTACTTCTTTTATTTTTGGTTGACTTAGCTCGAATTAAGAAGTTACATTTTAATCAGACGTGGTCCAGTGATTTTTTGGACCATGTTTTGACTTGCGATAGACATAAAAAAAGTCCAACCCATAAACAATTCGCCCGGCCGAAAGTCTGAATATATCCAAATTTGGCCCAGCCCAATTAGAGATATGTAAAGATCTAACCCACTAAAAGATTAATAGAATTAAACGTGATAAAAATAAAGTAATTTTAAGATAGGTAACTCTCTGAATAGACGCACGTCACAAGCTGTATATATTATCCGAAAAGCTTTTTCATAAAAAGGCAATCTAATTCATTGTTTATCACATAAGGAGATTGATTAGATTGAAATAAAAATTATGAAGTAACGCTTGTGTACAACAACAAAAAAATTTATATTAATCTTGGACATTTTCTTCTAATAACTAATATGTTATATTTATCTTATCAACTATCTTTTTCTAATATTAAAAAACTTTACAAAATTTAAATTCTATAATTAAGGGATGTACAGTATTAAAGATTGATAAATGACTGATTAGATACTCTATATAAATTTTAGCTTTAATTATAAAATTAATTTTGTACCTTTTCTTCTGCGAAATAAAAATGATTGGACAATGTCGAATCTATCTTTAGTCTCGTGCCGATCATTTAAAATTTTTGTTAATTTTTTAAGGGACGAGATTATTTAACATTGACAATGATTAAATTTTCAGGGGTGAATGGTTTTTTTATGATTTCTCTCGAGTTTGAATACTTAAGAAGCTTAAATAAGTGAACATAATTACATACGATATCAAGCTATCAACACGCCAGTTTTAAAATTAACAATAAAATATTTATACGGAAAAAGTTTATTTAAGACATGCCTAATCTGGGTATCCCAATTTGCAGTCATCCAACCGTGCTTTTCCAGCGGCTGCTGCCGGCTGATTGCTGCTCGCCGCCTTCCATCCTCTTCCGTGCTTCCTTCTCGGCTGTCACCACCCATCGCTTCCACTTCAAACTCCATGGCGGCGACGACGACATTCCTGCTAACACCTCGCTCTCTCCCCTCCAAATCCAACCTCCTCCTCTCCCTCCTCTCCTCCTTCCCCATCCCCTTCTCCCCCCTCCGCCGCCCCTGCTCCGCCGCAGCACCACTCTCTCCTCTCCGTCCCTTCCTCCACCCCTTCTCCTCCACCTCCTCCTCCTCCTCTCCCCCACCTCGATCCACCATTACCAACACCTCCGCCTCCTTCGACTGGTCCGACGACGACGAGCCGTCGAAGCTGCCCCCTCCCTACGACCCCTTCAGCAAGAAACCCGCCGCCGGCGATCCCCGCGACACCTCGGACCTCGCGGAAGTCTTCCACCGCATGCGCGCCGACGGCCTCACCGACTACGCAGTCAAGATGTTCGACGGATTGTCCAGGGACGGCCTCACCCACGAAGCGCTCGAGCTCTTCGCCGTGATCAAGGACAAGGGCGTCATGCCCGACGTCGTCGCCCACACCGCCGTCGTCGAGGCCTACGCCGGCGCCGGCGCCGGCCAGTCGCTGCACGCGCTCCGCGCCTTCCTCCGCATGCTCGCCTCCGGCGTCGCCCCCAACGCCTACACCTACGCCGTGCTGATCAAGGGCCTCGCGAGGGACGGGAACCTCGCGGAGGCGCGGCGGTATCTGGTCGAGATGGCGGCGAAAGGAATGCGGCCCAATGTGGCCACCGTCGTGGCGGTGTTCGAGGCCCACATTGCGGCGGAGAAGCTCGCCGATGCGCGGGCGCTGTTGGATGAATTGAAGGGGAAGGGGTTCGTCCCCGAGGAGGCCGCCGTGCGGGAGCAGCTCACCAAGCGCGGCCACATGTTCCGGAGCATCATGAGCTTGCTCTTCGACAAGTGAGAAAGAGAAGGTGAGGTTGTGCTAGTTTTTCTTCTTCTTCTTCTGTTTTTTTTTCGCTTTACATAGAGAGTGAACTTAGTTAAGATTACTACTAAGCATGTGTTTAACTTGTCGCGGTCCTGTGTACATTATTGTGATTCAGGGATGATGTGCTCTCATGTTCTTAACTTACTTTTCATTTGTGCTGAGTGCTAAGTAATGTTGGTTGAAGGTGCTTTGGATCTTATTTAACTATATACCCTGGTAATCTTTGGTTTTTCTTCTTGTAGCAGTTTCACTGTTTAATTTGCTTATGGGATCTTTAGTATCATACTTTGTAATCTTATTACTCTGAAAAGATGAATGTAAGAATCTCCAAGTAAACTATAGAGATACCAAGTGGTTATTCAACTGGGGAAAAAATTAACTGTAAACTAGATTAGCTATAACTTGTTGGCAAGATCTGAACATTAGTTAATTGAACTTCAGCATTGAACTTAACAAATCATTTCCTCGTAGAGCAGCGAACGTGTATATGGCAAGAGCGAACAAATCACAGTATATTCTTGTCAAAACATCAGTAAGTTGAACTCCAGCATTTACGAACTTGCTCGGTAGAGTAGAACCTAGGGAAGGTATTCAAACAGATGTCATCAATAATTGGAAATTTTGAAATTTGTTATAACATGCAAAGGTTCAGGCTAGGCACTGGTACACGATGGCTATAATAATGTACTTTAAACTTAGGGTAAATCACCGTGGTCGCCGTCGATGTTGACATTCGAGGCATGATTAAGTTCACATGAGAGTTAAATGTGTGGGAAGAAGGGTCTAACAGTCTTCGAGAACCGGACTTCATCCCCGTTTGATTGCTCAGACAAACATCTGTTCCTAGATGGTGAATAGGCTCGTTTGGTTATCGACAAGTTGAAGGGAGCAAACCTGTAGGATTAGTGGCAGATCGATAAACAAATGGATGGGGCTTAGTATGTGGTGGTCACTTTGTCCTAAGAGCTTATAAGTTTAGTTTTTACGATAGGCTTATGAGTTTAAAACAACGCAGAATACATCCAGGAGTTTGACGATCTCACACTTTGCAGCAATCTTGCTGATTTAGATAAGAAGAATATTGGTGGATTTGGATCAAACTTGAACTAGAACAGAGTAATAATAGCCAAGGGTTGTTTATTATGAGAACTTGAGTGCATTATTATTGTGGCTTTTCGGGTATATGAGAATCTGATAGCTTGAACCAGAAAAACACACTCTCAAGCCAAGTGATTTACACTATTATCTTGCCCAGTAATTTTCTTCTCATTGGCTTGCGCTATCCAACATACTAAGAACGGAAAAAAGGCTACAATTAATTATAGCAGTGGCTTCAATGTTACAAATTTAAGCAATCTCATTACTTAGCCTCTAAATGTTCGTAACAAGGATCAACAAAGGCGGTGATGATCAGGATCCTGTTGAAGAGCAGCTATACTAGATAATGAGCATAAACTGGAGGAAGTTACTTTAAAAGATAACCATGGAGCGAGTCTTAGTTCCATTTTCATCTGATACTGTTGGTGTATGGTTGAGGAATTTTAGCTTAACTAGTTGTCTCTCAGATTGACACGGTGCAAGGAATACATACATCAAATATCATTCCAAGTAATTGATAAAAGTGGTTCTCATGATACACTGCATCAGACATTAGAAATGGTCGAATCTGATTCACATGATGTCACAATGCACATCATTAAAGGGTGGTTAAAATGATTCAAATAATTTGTGTTTTTCAATATTAAAGAAGGGTATATAGTTTGACAAAGTTGAAATGGAACAACTGCTTTTTTGACACAAAGAACGCATAATTGCCAAATATATTTATTGACCTTCTCAGTAGGGGATTCTTCCTCCTAAAGCCAATTTCTTATGATAGTTTTTCAAATTCAAAAACTTATGAAAAAATCGCTTTGCCGGAAATTTAAGATGTACGCTGGTTATTTTCTTTCTGAACAAAGTTCTCTGTAAAACTACCAGTAAAAAATGGTTGCTGGAGAATCTAATAAGAGAATCACATTGTTTTTTGAACTATTTACATTAAAAAAGAGAACAATGATGGAACAAAATGCTTTCAATAAAATTCCAATGTTCCTGGCGGAAGAATCAATTGAGTGCAATGATATGAACAGAGTAATAGTATTCCCTTCTGTAAATAGAAACCGATCAGTTTCTAATTCCCCTGCAACCAAGCATTCCTGATCTGCGACTCGATCGCCTCGCCGAAGCACTTGGCCCGCACGAGGCTGAAGTGAGTGCAGAACCCGACCGACGACCTGACGCGGCAGGTGTTGAGCACGTAGCAGGCGGCGCAGTCCATCCCCCGCCCCTGCACCACCAGCCCCCACGTCTTGCAAGCCGAATTGGGGCCTGCTGCTGCGCACGGCGGCGTCGGCGTCAGTGGCGGCAGCAGCGGCCCACGCTCCTCGTCGTCCTCCTCCTCCTCGATCGCCTCGACCAGGATGACCCCGTCCGGGGTGCCGCCCTCGCGGTCCCACCGCCTCGTGATCTGCGGCCAGCTGTCGGGCGACGCCTTCTCCTTCTCCAATCTGACACCGCCCTTTCGGCCGCTGCCGCCTCTGCCGCCAGAAAAGATGTGCACCAGAAAGGGAGCCTCTCCAATGTTCCTCACTATCTGCAACACAACCAATCATTTTAGTTTTTTTTTTTCTTTTAATATATATATATATATTTTTTTATATTCACTCATTGCGAGGCATTATCATTGATATCAACATCGGAATCAGAAAAAAAACGTTGATATTCACTACTGCTATCGACATCAAGAGCTCGGAAAAAGAAAATCACTTCGTAATAATTAGAAAACGATGTAGATCACAATAAATGAATACCTCTTGGATTGAATCCCTCATCCACATATCCAAATCCTCATTGCTAACGGGCTCCCTCTTCTCCTCCTCCACCCTATCCACGCACCGGGGCGCAATTGGTCCCAACAATGAGGCGGAGGATTGGGACGTCGTCGTCTTCGTCGCCGTCGCCGTCGATAGCGCTGCTTCGATCCGCCGCATCGGCCGAAGCCTCAGCGGAGGGATCGATCGATGCGATCGGTTTCGGCAAAAACGCAACGATAGAGGAGAAATCGAAGAAGAGGAAGAGGAAGAGGTGACATGATCTCCTCGTTGATCGCCTCCTCCCATTAGAGGAGGGCACGTCGCGTGTAGCTTCATCAGAGCCATGGAGATGGGGAAACTAGGGTTTGTGGGGTGTAGAGAGAGAGAGAGAGAGAGAGAGAGAGAGAGAGAGAGGGGGGTTGGTCGATCGATCGATCTCGCTTTCTCTCTCTACTCTTCGCCAGGGCGGAGGAGACGATGTTGAACGCTTTATAATTTGGAAGTTGGGGGTTGGGGGGTTTTGTGGGCTTCGATACGCAACGAACCGAATCCTACACGCAATAGGATGTGTGCTTGGGTACGTGCCTCTCTTCGTATACCTATCGCGTAATCCGACGTGGCGAGGCGTTTCGCGTACGTGGCGGGCTGGGATTGGTCGGACCGCTGTGTGGTGTTCGGCCACACCGAGGGTTCGCGTGCTCGTGTTGCGCTGCGCCCGCGCACGTTCCCGCACGCGCCATGCGCGCAGCGGGTCGGCGCGCCACGCGTACACGTCAGCAACGACCTTGCCACGTCACCGATCCTACTACGTTGTAATTAACTCCCCCGACCTGGCCCGCCACGTCATCCGTGGACCTTGCGAGCATCCGTCCGTCGATTTTCATTGTTTCTCAATCGACACCGTCCGTTTCTTGTAGTATTGGACGGACGGTTGGATGTTCTTCAGCGTCCAGGGATTACGTGGTGGACCAAGTCCACGGGATTTTCATTGTTTACCAATCGTCACCGTCCGTTTCTTGTAATATTGGACGGACGGTTGGATGTTCTTAAGCGTCCAGGGATTACGTGGTGACCAAGTCCACGGAATAATTGCACCATTAAACGCGCGTCCGTGTTGTCATAAACCCGAATTAATTGCGTTTTATTAATTCTTTATTCTTAATTAAAAAAACATCGAACCAAATATTTTATGGAAACCAACACACTTGAAGTCAACTAGGATTAGCATAATACGACCCAACGTGATTGACCGATCTAGTCAAACCCAAACAATAACCAAAATTCAAATAAAAAGAGATAATTAGTTCGAAATTTCGGATCAGGATAAACTTTTTTTATTCTCTGTATCAAATTTGGACAAAAAAATTCGGACAAATCAGATCAACAACTTAGATTTCATAGTAACAGTGTAAGTAGTATAAAGCGGAATTATTAAATTTAAGTACTTTATTTTAAAATGATATATAAAGCGTTACTTAAACCTGATTCGGATTCAAACATAATATGTTGTGTAAAACTTGCGTTTTTGGTTTGGTTAATGCTTAGTTTAGTATTGTGGTTTATCTAACGCTATTAGATAAAATAGAATTAGGATAAAAGTATATAGGGGTATACTTCTACGTTCTCCGGTGGCACCACAGAAAATATATCGTAATATGCAGAACGCAATATTATATACGAAAATAAATAAAATATTTTTTTATCGTATTTTTTTACCGCACATAATACAATATACTCTCAATCCCAAATGAAGTCTAACTCTAATGATTGTCAAATCGGGTTTTGACTTAGACTTGAACTCGAGTCAACTGTCTTTAAATTTGTCCATGAAACTTGAATTTTTGGTTGTTTAAATTAATTTAGTGTCAACCATATTATCGGAGATTGCGATACATGCTAAAATATAATTTAAAAAATAAAAATAAAAGTGTATAAAATTTAACTGAACTGTAGATTATTTTGATTTAACTATCCAGTCTTTCAAATTTTCAATTTTATTATCCAATGTTTTAATTTATTTAATTTAAATATTTTGATAGCTCGTTGAATATAAAATTTACATTAATTTTTTATTTTAATAAATTTATAAATTTATAAATCATATAAAATAAACTAACTAAACCTATGAAAATAAACGACACATTCAAATTTAAAATTAAAGAATCACTAATTAATTCGAATCAAACAAATTTACAAGATTAGATAGTAAACACAAATTTTTTTAATATTTGGCACTCAAATCCAAATAGGTAATAATTACGATAAGTTTTATGCATTTTTTTTCTAAAATTTCATGCAATTTAATATTGCGTAATAAATCAGTTAAGATATAATTTTAGTGGTCATCCCGAAAAATAGAGGAACTACTAATTTACTCATTTTCACAGAAGAGCGTTTGCCTAATTATAAGATTGTGACTGCCTAATTATAAGATTGTGACAGCCAACGGAGGTCAGAGATTGAAAGCTCTGTATTTGCATAAGTTCAAGAAAAAAATAAAATAAAATAAAGAGGACACAATTTCCGACATTGATAGCGAAAAATCCTTAGTCTACATCTTAGGAAGCAAAAGAATATTTTCAAAAAAATCTGACAATTCTTAAGATAGTAAAATTTAATTTTCCTTCATATACCAGAAAAAAAAGAAAAAAGAAAAAAAAATCCTAAAGCAGGATAGCCTCACAGCATTCATGCACATCACATTCTTTGATTTTTTTTTTTTTCTTTTCTTTTGTTAACATCATCATACTCCTTTTTATTTTATTTTCGGAGTATTAATGCACATGAACATGGCATTCATGGCGACGTTACATAAATAAAAGGAAAAAAACACATGAATTTTAATAAAAATATGTCCCATTAGCACGTGTAAATAATGTCACATTAGCCCAGCAACGTGAGCATTTCACCATGGATTCCAAGCGCTACGAAATTGATGGATTATTATATAGAAAGGAACCGCGTTAAGTACCAAAATTGACTTTTATATTGACAAATAGATTTATTAAATTTTATCGTTATATACTGAATTCAACCATATTCAATAAATCTGATACAAATCAATAGAAAAATCACCTGTCAACTTCCGCTCAGTAACAGCAGTAAGTAATCGAACGCAAAAAATTTCGACTGAAATGCAAGTTCAACTATCAAAATTTTTCTGAAACAGGAAGTGAAATTTTACAGAACATAACAACACTTTCACAAAGGATAATCACCAACATCGCATCAGTAGCAACGATTAAAATCATCGAAAATTAAATGACGAATAGAAAAACTCGGAGGAAACAAAGAATACCTCCGCCGAAGATTGAAAAAAAAAATCCTCAGAAATCTATTCAGTTGCTTCCTTTTATCTCTCTTATAATACCTTCTGCGAGTGCATCTGCATCATAGTTCTTGCCGAAGAATTTAACAAAGTCCATTTTGGGGTTCATCAGGTACCTGAAAATATAAGAAAATTCAGAAAAAAATAATACTGCTCAAACTTTTTTTTAAAAAATGTTATCAATCGTGCATGTATGAAAACAAAATCATTGCTCGACAACCCACATTGATGATCTGCTGCGTGCTCGTGATTCATATAAATTTAGTGTATACGGATTACGTACATGACAATAGAGTGATCTACAAGATAATCGGAGTCCTCCTCCTCGGTCTTCATGTAATAAACTCGATATGCACGGGCCACTTGTCGTATCTCATCCGGTGTGCCAGTTAATCCTATTAAATCTGGATGAAATTCTGCATAGCAAGAGAAAAGAAAATATTTTCAACAGTGCAACAAATAAAATAGTGTCATTTAAGTGCACAAACATAATCCTAAAAAAATAAAGTAAAAAAATAAAGTAAAAATGCCATGTGATATGATGACTTTGAGCATTACATTCAAGAGAATCTAGAGAAAAATGTTGCATTCCCGCTACCAAAATAAAAAGATGAAAAACCACCTTTGACATAATCATGAACCTGCTCAACGGTGTCTCTCTCTGGATCGACTGAAATAAAAACAGGTACAATTTCTATCCTTGCCTTTTCTTCTGCAAGAAACAGGACGAGAAAGACACATTGTGACACTATTAAATGTCGAACGAATTAAAGAGAAAAGAAAGAAAGCTTTCGATTAAACATTTGTGTGGGTGATGCTTGGGAATTGCCCTGTCTTTCTCATCTCGATCTGGGTAAGGCTTCGCTTCGCTATTCATATGGGTGGGTGGTGGGGTCTAGCTCCACGCGTGTAGAATAAACCTTCAAGGTTTATTCAAACGCGTACATTCCAAAACGCTGAACTGCTTCAGTAAATGAATATCGAAAACGAAGGCCAATTTCGGCATTGTTTATGTTTCTGTTATTGTTTTTCCTCTCAAGTCCTGTGTGATAATTGACTGACATATTTATGCCGGTGATTACAAGAATACCGCATGCTTCAGATGGATTAACTTTTCTCCGCAACCGACCGTCCGTAGCGCAAGTGGCAAAAGGGTTTGGTGGTTGGTACCCGAGACCCAAGTTCGAATCCTAGTTGATTCACATTTCCAGCTTAGTTTGTTTCTAAATGAAGTAAACGAAGCGGGTAGCCTGCTACCTTTCTCTCAAAAAAAAACTTTTCTCCGCACTTTCTGAAGTCCAGAAAAACTTATAGCTCCATCAAAGAACAGCAGGGGTGAGCGACTTACTAATCTTATCAACAGCAGCAGCCATTTTTTGGAGTTCATCAGGACAAATGTCAGGGCAGTGGGTGAAACCAAAATAAATCAGCGTCCACTTCCCAAGAAAGTCCTTTTCGGTGACAGGTTTTCCGACGTGGTTCACAAGCTTAAATGGACCGCCAATAGCAGCAGTGCCTACGGACGGTCCGGGCTTCACCACGCTTGATCTCGCCTTCAATTCTGGAAATACGGGACCCGGCATTAATAGATAAAAGTACGGAGAAAAAAGGATTCAACAATAATGTGTTCGTAATGAATTCCTGTCAACAAGTAATCTACCTTCGATGTGCCGTTTCTTTTCTCTGTCGTAATAAACAAGTAGTCCCCCTCCAGTCAGAACAAGCAAAACAAGGCTCAACCATGACACAGGCTGCAACATAAGCCCAACTGATCGGTTGAGATTTAAGGAAAAATAATCCTCCAAATTTAATTGACCGGAAATCTAATCATAGTAACTAAGCAAGCATTTTGGCATCCAAGGAATCATATGAGCATGCATAGTAGGCAAAAACATAAGGAGGCATATAGGTGCTAAAAGCTGAAGACTTGTAGATGTTCGAATGTATCAAAAGATTTGCTACAAAAATACGTCCAAATAGCTAATGATCAGAGAGAAAAGAAAAGAGACTCGCAGCAAAGAAGAATATGCATTAGGCATTAAGTACATAAAATCATTATCTTCTACTAATAAGATGACAACAATAAGAATTATGTTTCCCAACCATACAAATAAATTTATCTACCATCAACAAAAAATGATAAAGGAATTGTATACACCTCCAGCAGCGAGAAGAAGGCAATTAGCGTAACGGAAAAAAAAAAAGATAGAAGAAAGGAACAGGAACGAGCTGCCTCTTCTCCAGATACAACTTATATCTTCGATTCTCCATAATTTATCCAATCCATATCCTAAATGAGATGGCAGGGTGGGATTCACAGGCATTTACAACTAAAGGACACACTCGCGGATCACCAATGCTACGAACACATATTAGAACCATGAAAAGAGGTTCTCACAAGGTAGAGTTATGTAAATATAATGCTCCATAAGTCAATGGCTTCTTGTAACATTTCATATAGCCACTGGAGCAGCTAGAGCAATTAGAAGCGACACATCATGTCTCACTTGTCACAGAAGATCTCTCACTTAGATTAGGCGTGTTATATTCATACCCCTCCGCGAACAGGCTTTTTATCAGATTCTGTCTTATCAGACTCTCCCGTCTGTTTTGCATCATTGGAATCTACCGTTGGCGGCGTTCTCGCATTGCTTTGTTCTGAAGTTGCAGCAGAAACGGTTAAATATCGAAAATATTTAGTTGAAGAACCGCCAGAAGCTGACAAAGGTATAACCTGTAACACATGAACGGTGGTGCATAAGGACCAGCTCTTGTTTACGAACAGCTGACAATAGTAAGGGTTGATAAAAGCACCGAAAACTAGTCATTCACAAATAGACCTCACATATTGAGTGGAAAGATCTGTGAAATTATTGGGAAACATAATGCAAAACATATCAAAGAAACCAACAAGCTGCCAAATTGGAGAATATTAAAGTCCAATAAATCGTTCAATAAAAGTCTTCAAGGGAGTGAGATATGTTAGTAAATAATTCCTATGTTACCGTTACTATCAAAAATCTCCCGGCATGCTGAGCACCTGCTCATAAACCTCTGTTCTCCAAAAGCTTAATATGGTATCAGAGTACAAGATCCTGAGTTGAAGTTTCTCCAAACTCCTGGCGTTATTTACTTTTCTCCCATTTAAGCCCATGTCTTGCTCTATCAAAATATTTTGAGCCCCAACATGAGGGGAAGTATTGAATATAAAAATATAAAAACATCCTTCTCTGATAGCTTAATCTTTTAAAGAAAAATAATTGTTACATATAATTTAACAGACTCAAAGTCATCAGAAATTCACCGTATATAAGGAGGAAAAGAGAAAAACTTTTAAGGAAATTTAAAAACAGCTGAAACTAGGTCCATTGTAGTTGCGGCACCGTAGCCTAAAAGCTTTGGGATGATGGAATTAAAACCATGCCTAATATGACACAGAGCGATCGCCATAAATCAATAACCGACCGCACTAAAACATATGAAAGAGTGCTGAAAAGAAGAAAAGTATCGTAACCTGACGAAATCTTCCCCGAGTAATTGATTCAAGAAACCCAGGAAGCCCCTTGAGCCTGGCCATTACTTCCACCAAGCCTGTGAAAATAAAGAGAACTTCGTCAACAAGCGGTTAAATTGCACGGCGCATAAACTGTATGAACATTTGTTGTGTGCTTCTCTCAAGAATCTACCATTTATAATTGCTAACTATTCCTTTCAAATTTGGAGATATGCAGGCTTAATTTCGCCTATTCAAGTAGCTGGGTTTGTAGTATGTCCTTTCATATGCAATCTTTTACCAACTGAGAGTGAAAAAAAGAATTAAAAAAAAAAATCTTCTGGTGAATCCACACACATGGATTTTGTTGGATTTAGGCAAATTTTGAAATTGCCCCAAACTTTTTTTTTTCTTTTGATTTGTATGATTTTATTCAGTTAAACTAAGGATTTTATTAAATTCAACATTGATTCAGCTAAACTTTTTCTAGCAAATAAATCTACAGCACTCAAGGAAACAAAAATTTTCAATTTAATGAAGCATAAGAACTCAGAAAAGCAAGCAGTTTGGGGAGGGGTCGATCCAAAAATATGGAGTTGAGAGAACTATTTCGAAATAGTCTGAGGGTGTCTAATTACATTTTTTGAGAAAAAGAAAAATATAAAACTAATAAAAATAATGACCTGAGACGGCGGCGGCCGCAGAGAGAAGCGAGAAGTGGGCAGTCCGCACTCGAACTTGAATAAGGGGTGGGCAGTCTGCACTCGAACTTGAAGGAGGGGAAATAAAGAAAAGGAAGAAAGCTGAAGAATAGGGGAAGGCCTTCCTCAATTTCTTTTTCTAGAATATTGAAACAATTGCCTGCACCCGGTGCATAACCACAGCGTATACACCGCTAGTTTAAATCCCCACAAATAATATGGGCCAAAAAAAAATCTAAAATGCAGCGGTCACACTGAGGACGTGGCCTCTCCAATTGATTAAATTATTTTTTTAGAGTTGAACTCATCTCATTATGATTTTAAAAAAAATTATTTTTTTATATTTTTATATCAAAATAAAAAATATAATTGACTAAATGTAGATGATGTGGTGTACTGCTATATAGTAGACTTCCTCCCGAGCGAGGGCTCAAATTTTGAAAGAGTTTTTAACAGTTATACCATGTAGGATATACTTCAATGAAAATGAGTCTAATCAGAAGTAAAATAATAATTTTATATCAAAACGATGTTAAAAAAAATTATTGTACTGTTGTATGATGATAATGTCTTTGATTAAATATCATTATATATATTTATTAAATAACTACTATAAAAAAAAAAACTTTCTAGTATAAGATCTCGAATTTGAAAAAATTTTATTATATTATTATATAACTAATGCACCACATAGAATATACATTAAAATAATTATGTTGTGCCATACGAGATAGTTAAAAAAAATCTAATTTAAAAAAAATATAATAATTTTACATTAACATAATATTTTAGAAATATTTACCTCCATACTTTTATGCAATATATAGGCATTTTGATTGAATATTATTATTTCAGCGTAGGACAACTGTGACAGAAAATACTTTCTCCTTAAATTCTAAAATATAGTCACAAAAATTTAATAATCCTATATTATATATTATTAATAATAAAAGACACAATTATTCTCAAATACTAATTTTTCATGAATCAAATTCTTTCTTTCTTTTTCCTTTAGTTGAGGCTTTAAATCATCAAATTTTTAATGATTGTATTACGTGCTGTGAGAAAGTACGTTGAAAAAATACTCTGTTTGTTTACATAATTAATATTACGTTCCGCATATCGTGGTGAGTCAGTTACGATATATTTTCTACGATCCCACCGGATAATGCAAAAACATATTCCTATATGCTTTTTCCTTAACTTCATTTTATCTAATAGCGTTAGATAGGACTTAATACCAAACTAAGCCTGAATCACTAAATTTTTAATAGAATCTCTTTAGATATTTTATGTCACGTTTATTGAATTATATTGGAGTGCACATATGTACACCGGGTGCATTCAATAAATTTTCCTCTAGAAGGGTAATAGGAACGGACCGAAAGGTACACCCACGACTCAAGTTTGGACCTGAACAAAATCCGTGCCAGGCCAGGCTCAAATCCACGGCAAATTTACTCAGGCCATGTCGACCCGGCCCGAAACAAAGCTCATAAAATTTCGCCCCAGGTGGATCAAACTTTACAAAGTAAATAAAAGTTTCGTGGAAAAGAACAAAACATATTGTTTCTTTTCGTGTATAATATCGCGTTCTGCATATTATAATGAGTCGATTACTATATATTTCATGTATTTTCCGCACCGACGAACTCAGAAACATATTAGCATATGCTTTCGATCTGACTCTTTGTTTTTTTATTAGCATTAAATAGATCTCGATACCAAACGAGCCCCACCGTTCAGGCCCAGACCAACCTGATTTATTGGGCTGGACCTCTCCTCACTTGTATCGGACCGATTTAGCTCAGGCCCATCTGAGATCTACTTGGAAACACAAACTCCACTTCCTTAAGTTTGGAGAGAGTAAATTGCACCATTATCTAACTTAGGAAAAATTTTAGAATGCACCAATTATATTGGTGATGTGATATGATGTTCTCAACCAATCAAAAAGATTCTTTTGGGTTAATATGTCACATCATAATTATAAAAAATTATTTTTGTTATACTTTTTTTCTAAAAGAAGAGATATGATTGAATTGTTATTACTGATGTGGTGTAAATATGACACACTAAATTTTCTCCCAACTTGGACCTTTTTAGATATCGAAATTTGTTATCTGATGATAACTAATACAACAATAAGATTTTTCTCTCGTAATTGAGAGCTAAGAGTTTGACATTTGCTCCTTAAAAACCTCAACATCAATAATTTGATAGGATAGTGTGTTTTACTTAAAAATTGATTTATCTTATTGTCAAAAACATGACTCGAAAATCGGATTATGTTATTTCAGTATAAATATTTGATCATATTTCTAGCTTTACAAGAATGTTCATGATATTTAAATGTTTGATGGATGGATATATGTATGAATATATATATATACACACACTACAATTTTTTGTAATTTGAGGGTGTTATTTGTTCTTTAATTGAAATAATTATTACAACAAAAAAAACTATTTTATATCCTTATTTATTTGAAAATCAATAGCTTTGAAACTATAACTATTCCACATATTGTATCTAGTTTACTAAAAATATTTACACTAGTAAATAAAAAGATTAAAAAAAAATTACAATAGAAAATTTTGTTATTCTTTGGCAAACTTAATTCTGATGTCTAAGAAAAGTAGAATTACAAACAAAGTAAATTTATAGTGAATTAAAAAAATAAAAAATAAGTATGCAACGATCAAAACAAATTTTATTTTGTTTTATTTTCAAAGCCAAAGCCTGTTTGTAGTAGACTTATGCGTTAACTACAACTTAGGTGTAAATTATTTTTCATCTATTGTTTATTTATATAGTTTTTTGTTTAGTTAAAAGTGAACAGCGCAAGAATTTAAGCGCCAATCGACATGAGCCGCATCTACCGTGACATATCGTGTCAATAAAATATTGGTACAATACAACCTCCGTACCGATGGCATATCTCAAAACACTCTATTATTTAAATTAGTAATTAATTTTTTAATAAAATTTAAAATATTTAATTAAAATATATAATAAACAGTTAAAATATTTTGTTGCTAAAGAAAATAAATATTTCATATTATTATGTGTCAACACACATAAATTTTTTGTTATCGAAACGCATCGGTACTAGGAATGTCAACGGGTCGGATTCGGAGCGGATATTTTAAAAATCCATATCCAAATTCAAACTCGACCAAAAACCCGAACCCGAAATCCGAACCCGAAGCAATTATTTATCTTTTCAATATTTCAAAATATATTATATTAAATTTAAAATTTTAAAATATAAATGTAAATATAATATCAAATTTTGATATACATATTATATATAATATAAAATAAAGTCGGGTTCGGATCGGGTACAGTCAAAATTTATATCTGTATTCATATCCGCCGAGTTTTTATTTTTGATATCCATATCCGAAACCATATCCATTTAGCATCCGATAAATTCGCTCCGTTCAGATTCGGGTTCGAATAAAACTTTGGATGTTCGTATCGATTGACATTCCTAATCGGCACGGTTCGGCACGCACCGTACCGACAAATTATTGGCAGGATCCCATATCGCATTACTTAAATCCTTAGAATAGCGTCAAAGTTGGAGCGCGACGAAATCAATTATGCTATTTTGAAAAATATAATTTTCAAGTGAGGATGAAATTTTAATAAGCTAAATAATAATATTAATTAAATATTTATGGTCGAAAAAAAGCGAGGTCCCAAACATGTGATACACGCTTTTGCTTATTCGCATATGGATGAAATGGGGGATTTGAAAGGGGATCCAAAAGAAGCGCCTTTTTTGAACACAGCTGGCATGCAAACGACATATCGCTCGCTTTTTTCTCTCTCTCTCTCTCTCTCTCTCTCTCTCTCTCTCTCTCCGAATTTACGATCCAACCCAAAATCATTATAAGATAAAATTAAAAAAAAAAGGAGAAAAATTAAATAAAAACCAGCAGCGACCGCGTCGGTCCATTTCAGTATAATGAGACCGTTCGCTAATCCCGGAGCTTTNGGGGGGGGGGGGGGGTCGTTACGCCGAGTTCGTTGGATGGACCCGGTCCACCAGGTCAGATGCGCCCGAGTTATTAATGCTAGTAAAACAACAGGGAATAGCACATAATTTTATTCTTCTTTTTTTATGTTAAGAGACCCTTTGATAAAATTAATTACAGTTAAACTGTTGGAAAAAGGCAAATAATTTCCATGGGTGAGGTGGTGGACCCGTTCCAAGCAGTGGTTTACGATCATTACGAGGCGATAACCATGAATCTCTTTAGCCTCAGCACGGATGGTGACCAGTGACCTCCCCCATGAACACAAAATTATTATTAATAATGATTAATTAATAGTTAATAATAATAAGACCATTTTCGGTTAGTGGGGACGTTATTGGGCACTTGTTTGGTAGTACCAACACACACCCTTACCAAGAATATAAATACCGTCGAAAACTGAATCAGTTATTAGCTGTCGCTTACTCATCACCTCATAACAGTTCCCCCCGAGTTCGATCGATCTCTTTCTCCCCTACCCCAACCGTTTCAAATTTTTAACGTTGGAGCAACTGGGAATTTTTAAAATAAAAAATTTGAAACAAGTAGAGAAAAAGAGAAGGAATAATAACTTAAGAAGAACACACAAACACAACCTACAAGATGAAAGAAAAACAAATTGCATCAAATAGTTTCTCTTCTTTTTTCTTTTTTTTTGTTAGATCCGAGCGATCTCTAGATTTCTCTTCTGTACAAAAAACAAACCAACCAACTTATTGGTGTTGTGAGAAGAAATTTTGAACTCCCTGAAGGAGGAGAGGGAAAGAGAAGAGGAGATTGATTGAGAAGAGACTTAAATAAACGGGAAAAAAAAAAAAAAAATCCTAATAAGAGATATAAGGTAGAAGCCGTCCTCTACTGCACATCGTGCCTCCTCCTTCTTCGTTTCTTCGAAACCCTAGCCCTAGTCGAACTTCGCGACGCCGATCCGCTTCGCGGCGGCGCCGCTATTCTCGAGGCCGAGCATGTAGCTCCGCACCTCGTCGCGGATCATCTCCTGCATCAGCGAGACGAACTCGGAGCTGAACTGGAAAGGCGACGGCGACGGCGACGGCGACTCCGTCGCGGCTGCGGCGCTCGGCGGAGGCGGCGCCGGCGCCGGCGACGGCGCCGGCGCGGCGTCGCCCTGGTAGGAGCCGGGAAGGCTGAGGGTGAGGGAGGTGGCGGGGTCGTCGGCGGCGGCGGCGATCGGGTGGAGGGAGGCGGAGGGCGCGGTGGAGGCGCGGTAGAGCTGCGCGGCGGCGGGATGGCTGTGGTGGCTCGAGTCGCTGAGGTCGGACCCCGCGGGGCTCCCGGGGCTGAAGCAGAGGCCCGAGGAGAGCACGGGCCCGACGCTGCTCGCGCGCTTCAGCGGCCGCGCCGCCGCCTCGTCCCTATCCGCCGCGGCGGCTCCGGCGCCGGCGGAGCGGCGATCGTCGGAGGGGGAGAGCTTGCGCTTGAGGGTGGAGTTCCAGTGGTTCTTGACGGCGTTGTCGGTGCGGCCGGAGAGGAGGCGGGCGATGGTGGCCCACTTGTTGCCGTGGTGGTGGTGGGCGCGGAGGATGGTCTCGTCCTCCTCGGGCGTGAAGGGGCGGTGCTCCACCTGCGGCGAGAGCTGGTTGCACCACCGCAACCGGCACGACTTCCCCGACCTCCCAGGTATGGATTTGCTGATCAGCGACCAGTTCCTCGCCCCGTGCTCCTGCACCAGCCGCTGCAGCAGCTCGTCCTCCTCCGGGCTCCACGGCCCCTTGATCCGATCCATCGCCATCATCGCCTCCTTGCTCCTGCTCCCCGTCCCCCCCGCCATACCCAAAAACCCTAACCCTAAACCCACTTCCACCGCGATCGAATCCAACCGGTTCGTATACAAAAAAAAAAACAAAAAAAACCCCAAACCCTAACCCTAATTTTTTCCTTTTGCTTCTTTTTTTTTTTTTTTTTTTTTTTTTTTTTTTTTTTTTTTTTTTTTGGTTCCGAACGAGCCGAGGGAGGAGGGAGACGAGAGGGGAATGGGGGGCGTTGAGGAGCGGGTGCGGGGGGAGGTTAAATAAGAGAGGGAGCGGGGATGGGTGACCGGGAGCAGCCGGTAAAAGGGGCGACCGGTGCCAGGGGGGCGGTTGCTTGCATACAGCTGGCAACTGCACACGCGTCGTCCAATCACTCCCGAGTCCCGACTCCACATACAGCCGGTAAACACTCTTCTCTTCCTCTGTTCTACTAACTTCGAAAATACTACCTGAACCCGGTGTATCTACTTGCATCTCGTACACCACTCTTGATATTTCGCTAAAAAATTTCTAATCTAAAATGTCTTTTTTTTAAAAAAAAAATCTACATATAAAAACCCACCACTAAAATATCATAAGAATGTTTTTTTTTAAGATAAAAATAGCATACTATCCGAAAAAAAATCCACATATAAAATCCACCACTAAAACATAAGAGGTAGTATGCTACGGCTTCCGTTTCGTTTATTTAAATGTGAATCAGTTAGGATTTGAACTTTTCAGTTTCGTTTATTTTTTAAAAAAAATAAATTGAGCTGGAAATGTGAATCAGTTAAGATTTGAACTTGGGACCTTAGTTACCCACCATCAAGTTCTTTGCCATTTGCATTAGGGACGGTCGGTTCCTTCGTATGTGTGTAGTTTAATTTAAAATTTGATTTTTTAAGTTCGGATTTATTTTATACTTAAAATTACAGATTTTTTTTTTGATGTTTGACAATATAGAGGCAATATCAATATATGCCAAATAATTTTAAAAATTATAGAATAAACATGTTATTTAATTTTATAAAACAGATATGAAATTTAATTTTATACGCAACTAATAGTATATATATTAGAAGTAAATGCAAACAGTATAATTACATTCCTAAAACAAAATATATATATCCAGATAAATAACAAAAATTGAAAAACTGCTACAATCAGTGGAGAATTAAAAAACTCGTATATACAGAGAATAAAAATGCACAAACTAATTATAAACGTGTGGCGCGCGGTGCACCGGGTGTATCCACACCCGCACACTCGAATAATATCTGCGACCTCCCCCGCTTCTCGAGTAGCGGAGCGACTCTCGCCCTCCACTTCGGAAACGCATCTTCGCTTGCGGAACCGTTTCCCGTTTCCGCTTTTCCGTTTCCCTCCTGACGCAGCCGTTGGGAGTTACGAAGTGGGGTCGAAAATTTCTACGCACGGAGGACACGGAAATTTGAAACCGAATTCGGGAGTGAGCTGTTATTTCCCTTTCCAGAATTTGACCCGAAACCGGTTTTTAATTCGATTGATACCTCAAATCGAGTAAGTTAGGTAACAATTTATGACAACACCCTTCACCTATATTACAATTGAACATGACTCCTTAAATTTTAATTCCTTTTATATAACATTTTTATTAAATTAGAAATTTTATTATTCTTGTTGGTGGCCGAAAGTCCCGACCCTTGACTAGGTCAGAATACACTCCTCGGGAAGATCGTCGGGATGCGAGACGGCTGCGGATTACGACCCTCGAAGTATGCGCCCACAGAGGATCAAGCGATTAGGCCGATGAGGAATCGAATCAACCGGGTTCGAAAACTTTTGCAGTAGAATCACTTCGGCAGAATGAGCCGAATAGAGAAAGAAAGCCTAGAATTCGACTAAGAAACGAGCCGAATGGCCAAACAACTTGTGAACTGATCGGCAGGAAGAGCCGAAGATGACTTTCTATTGAATAGCAAAAGAAAAAAGTACACAAACAGAGGAATGATGCCCGTAGGGCAGACAGACTCCAAGTACATTCTACAAGAGAGTAATGCCCATGGGACAGACAGACTCCAAGTATATTCTATAAGGGAGTGATGCCCATGGGGCAGACAGACTCCAAAGATCTACTTAGCGAACTACTTCCAGAAAAACAGTAAATGCGGAAAAGAAAAAAATTACATTTAGACTACTCATAGAAAAGCGATAAAATGCAGAGGAAATAAGGGTGGTCTTCTGTGCGCAGGGGCGAAGACCCTTATTGCAGGCTTCAAAGTTACTATTTATAGCCTACATTATTAGTTGGTTGAAAGTAGTTGGGGGCGAGTGGTTGTAACCATGATCATGAAAGTTATACTAACTCCTCATGGAAGTTATGCTAACTCCTCATGAAAGTTACACCCCAATCTTCAACCGTTCCTGCCTTCTTGTCCTTTAGGCCCTTATTGCCGACTCCTGGTGTACCACGTGTCCTTATTGGCTCATACGTGGGTTAGGTCAGCTCAATTTTGGTATCAACAATACCCCCCCAATAGTCTTTCGAATGAACATTCGGATGACTATTGGTGCCAAATCGACTGTTCAAAAGCACAGCCGAGACCCAAGCTTTAGTTTCGCTGGTCTTGGTCGGCTTTAGGAAAACGACGCTTTATCATCCCAGCCACATATGTCTCGGCTTCATCAGCCGATTCTTTACTTTAGTTCGGCCCTTCTTGAACCGAATGCTTTTCTATCAGGAAATTCTTCTTAAAGGAAGTGGCTATATCTCGGCTTCATCAGCCGATTCTTCACTTTCACTCGATTGGCTCGGCTCTTCTTGAACCGACTGTTCTTCTAGCAAGGATTTCTCCTTGCCTTTGCTTTGATTTTTATATCGGCTCAATTGTAGCCGATCGTCCTCACTTTTCTTCTGAAATTGCTCGTATTAGGTAACTCGAACACCTAGATCAAATAGGTTAGAAAAATACTTATCTTCAAAATAGTCTTTTATCTTAAAATGTAGACCATTTAACGCCATTTTGGCAAACTCTGATTCCGGCATTCTCATAAAGCACCGGGTTTTGGCTATTTTGAAACGGTCCAAATACTCTTCGACCGTTTCACCTGACATTTGTCGGTATAAAGCCAAGTCGGCGACCGATAATTGTGGCTCCGATCTATAGAATCGCTTATGAAATTTTCTTTCCAATTCATCCCAATCTTGGACGGAATAGGCTGATAAACTTGTATACCAAGTAAACGCCGTTTTAGTTAACGACGTATTAAATAATCGAAGTTTCAAAAATGAGTTAGCGGCCGCTTCTCTACATTGGGCCGTGAACCGGGCTATATGCTCAACCGTATTCTCGGTCTTATCGCCCGAGAACTTGTCGAACTTCGGCATTTTCCAGTTTGCCAGATACGGATGCTCTGTATCTATGTTTGCTGGATACGGGGATCGAAAAACAGGCCGCATAGCTGGCCTGGCCCCTACTCCGAAGGTATTCTGAATGACTTCCTCAATCTGAGCATACAGCGGAGCTTGTGCTTGAGCCGAATTTGGCCCTTGAGGAACTCCAGAATTCTGTATTACAGAGTTCGCTCCTTGCATATCATTAGGGGCTTGCCCCCCAGCTCTAGCCCCTAAATTTTGGGATTGGTATGCTGCCATCGGCGGAGGTGGTGGCAATCCCTATGTAATTTTCGGCTGTTGATCGGTATTGACGACGACCGATCTGTAAACCGCTTGGAATGGTGCCCCCCAGTATTGGGGCTGTCCATTTACCGATGTCGCAGGATTTTGCAACACTGGTGTCATCATAGGCCTTTGTAAGTCTGTCATTGGTTGCTCATTTCGAGTCAATAATTGTCCTATTCGTGCAATATTTTCATTATAGGCCGTGATAGCGACCAGCACTGCGTCTAGTCGAGCGGTACTTTGATGGATATTTTGATCTAAAGTTTGCAGGACTCGGCTCATCTGGCCGAGTGCCTGAGTTAGACTCGGCTCTTGATGAGCCGACTGTCCACTAGTTTCTCCTTCAACTGGCAAAACTACTTGACATTCGCCAGCATTGTCTGAATCAATAGGTTGATCACTCCCAGAATTTCTAGAAACAACCCTATTACGTAGATCATCAGGCATAAATTATAAATTTACCTAAAAATATGTCCCACCGGGCGTGCCAAAATTTGTTGGTGGCCGAAAGTCCCGACCCTTGACTAGGTCAAAATACACTCATCGGGAAGATCGTCGAGATGCGAGACGGCTGCGGATTACGACCCTCGAAGTATGCTCCCACAGAGGATCAAGCGATTAGGCCAATGAGGAATCGAATCAACCGGGTTCGAAAACCTTTGCAGTAGAGTCACTTCGGCAGAATGAGCCGAATGGAGAAGGGAAGCCCAGAATTCGACTAAGAAACGAGCCGAATGGCCAAACAACTTGTGATCTGATCGGCAGGAAGAGCCGAAAATGACTTTCTATTGAATAGCAAAAGGAAAAAGTACACAAACAGGGGAATGATGCCCGTAGGGCAGACAGACTCCAAGTACATTCTACAAGAGAGTGATGCCCATAGGGCAGACAGACTCCAAGTATATTCTATAAGGGAGTGATGCCCATGGGGCAGACAAACTCCAAAGATCTACTTAGCGAACTACTTCCAGAAAAGCAGTAAATGCGGAAAAGAAAAAAATTACATTTAGACTACTTCTAGAAAAGCAATAAAATGCAGAGGAAATAAGGGTGGTCTTTTGTGCGCAGGGGCGAAGACCCTTATTGCAGGCTTCAAAGTTACTATTTATAGCCTACATTATTAGTTGGTTGAAAGTAGTTGGGGGGGAGTGGTTGTAACCATGATCGTGGAAGTTATACTAACTCCTCATGAAAGTTACGCTAACTCCTCATGAAAGTTACGCCCCAATCTTCAACCGTTCCCGCCTTCTTGTCCTTTAGGCGCCTTATTGCCGACTCCTGGTGTACCACGTGTCCTTATTGGTTCATACGTGGGTTAGGTCGGCTCAATTTTGGTATCAATAATTCTCAAAAAACAAATTTTATCAAATTTATTAAATTTTAATCAAAATTAATAATTCTGATTTTTTTTTACTCAAGTCCTAGTAAAATCATTATTTTAATAAATTTTTTAATTAANAAAAAAAAAAAAGCTGATGGGCTATATCAAAATGGTCTCCATACTTTTTGACCTTTCTTTTATTAAAATTGTCTTGGCTTTCATTATCCTTTGTAAATTTAGAAATTTTATTAAATTTAATAGTTTAAATACTTTTAGCCGCTAAGTTTATCTAGTTTTTTTGCTAAAAAAATATAAAATCAGATTATCAACAGGTCTGTTAATTTTTTATTTAATTAGCTATAATTATTAAATTTTAAATTAAAAAATCTAGAGGGCCTCAATTAAAATCTAAAATAAAGTTTAAGGGCCTTTGCGAAAACGCAAAGCGGTTGAAGGGTCTCCATGCAATTCCGCCGTTTAGACATCCCAACCTCCGTTGACGTGCGGTAACACACGCGGCACGGTGACCGTACTCGGCGTAGCTATCCGGTTGTGCAATAACTCCCTTTTCATCAGAGCCGTCCATCAACACGCCGCCATTGTGGGCCGTGTGATCTCCCTCGCCCAACCGCGTGTACATGCGGGTACGTACGATGTTCCTGCCCGCTTCCGCTTTGTTTTATATCACTATTTATATTTAGTATATTATATAATATAATATATATATATATATATATATATATAGAGCCCCTTTATGTGCGACATTACATGCTTTTATATTCGTGCGACGTACAATATATTGGCTACGCAGTACCTAACTGCAAATTAAATAATATATATATATATATATATATATATATATATATATATGAGAATATATTATATATTAACAAAATATTTAATTCCATATTAGTATATATTAAATAGTATTATTATATATAATTAATTAATTATACATATTTCTAAGTAANCTCTTTCAAAAAAAAAAAAATATTATGGGCATGTAAACTAAAATTTAGATTAAAATAGATTTATTAGTTATATTAAAATTTCAACAATATTATATTTTTTTAGTATTTATTTCTATAGTTGTAGAGTTGAACTTTTTTTTAGTTCTAGTATTTGTTCGATAAAAAATAAATTACGTAAAAATTGGTGGCCTGAATTATAATTGGCTTCGCTTTAATTATTACTTTTGCCACGTATTAAGCTTAAAAAAAAATTATATATTTATATATAGTCCGACTGTTATACTATTAATTGATAGTACTAAATATTTGGTGCTATCGAGTTTTCTACTGTTAGATCTATCTCTTTGACTACTTTTACCTGTTAGATTATACTATTCAACCAACCACCTATTCAGTTCTAAAGAATCATTATTATCTTAAACGCACGCCCCTTCATTCAAAGGCTGAAAATCTAATAGCACAAAATGCTTGATACTATTAACAATATAATAGTCTCTCTCTCTCTCTCTCTCTCTCTCTATATATATATATAGTCCGGCTTTGTTTTCGATGATGCGGCTTACAAATCGACGATCGACTCTATTAGACTTGATCTACACTATTAAAAGTATTTAGAAACTAAATTTCATAATTTTTCGATATTATTTACCTATCAAACAAGTAATCTAAAATTGAACGGCTAAAAATAAAAATCTCATAAAAAATGATGATAAAAGATTTAAATTTAAGATGAGATATACTGATCTTACTCTAAATAGTAAAAAAAAATTTCTATAAAATTTTTATCGGATTTGAATTGTTTTACACCGTTAAACTTACAAACACACCACATCGACCATTAAAATTGTCAATTTTGAGATCTTTTGATCACTAGTCAAATGATGTTGAAAAAATCTGAAATTTAGTTTTCAAATACTTTCACTAGTGTAAATCAAGTCTACCGGAGCCGATCGTCGATTTGGAAGCCGTATAATCGAAAACAACTTGGCAGCACGGAAGCCTTTGTGCTACCGATAGTATAGCAGCTAGTCTCTCTCTCTCTCTCTCTCTCTCTGTGTATATATATATATATATATATATATATATATATATATATATATATATAAGCATCTAGGTTTTTCATCCACCTCTAACTTTCAATTCATGACATCAACTCGCCAAGTAGAGTTGTATTTAATATGAGAAGGTGTCAATAATCATGGATTGAAGAAATGAACATGCACGTAACAGTTTTTATTTGGAGAGTTTGAAACCAAAAGTTTACGAGTTTGCAAATTAAATTGGCTTTTAAGAACTTGGCTCTGCTGTGCTATATAGTGTTACTGTGGTGAATTTTTTATAAGGATTACTATATTGAAATTTGTTTAAAAAAATTTTACTGATGCCAAAATAGAAGGACTAAATTAGAGCTTCAATCTTCATATCTCATATTCTTTTTTTTTTTAACCTCTCTAGCATATTTTTCATAAATGAGCTCAAGTTAGAAATGTCTTAATTTTAAACTTGAGACCTCGTATATTAATTATTGAGTTCTTAATCAATTATGTTAGATATAGTCGATCATATTTCATAATCTTGTTTTCACCTTCCACGCCATTATAAGTATCACAAATTATGATATTCAAAAAGGAAAAAAATATCAAATTAATGTGATGCTCCACTTTTCAGAAAATCAATTATCCTAGAATTACTCTAGTTCTAATACATTTAATTTTATTAACCTTTTGAGTTTAGTCATCATTCAAAATACTATAACCGGATTAAATTTCTTTTAAGTCTTATTATATTTAATATATAGAAGTAACAGGGATCTCACACTTCATAATGTGTGAATAATGTATGAGTTTGATCTAATCAACAAGTAGCTTTTATTATTATTATTAGAAATAACTGCCTATATATTTCTCAAAGCTTCGAAAATATCTCATTTACTCATATTTTTTTTTCTTTCAATATACCTCTCATATGTTCTTTCATTATTTCAAAATACATGTACAGTTATCACCTCTTAAATTAACTTAAATTAAACGTGAGTTAAATATTTATCAGAGTTAAAAAAAATAAAATATCTCTTTTGCCCTTAACTTAAAGACAAATAAGACCAAAATTAAAATATTTTTTATACCCCTAATTTAAGGACAAATGAGAAAAGTCGGTTATAGTAGAATGGTATATTTGAAATAGCAAAATAATAATTTTATAAAGATAACAGCTGCTGCTAACAGTTTATTAACGAGAATTTAACTCTAGAAATATATTTGAAATGGTATGAAACGTAAAAAAGATATTTTTAATATTATTCTTATAAAAAAATAAATAAAAATTAGAAAAATATAAATAATTACCCTTTATTATTATTATTATTATTATTGTTATTGTTATTGTTATTTTTTGAGGTTTGAATAGTTTGGGAGTGGGGAGGTGGCGAGGTGGAAGAGAGAGCAGACAAGCTGTGTCGCGGAATCAGAGGACGGATCATAACTGCACAGTCTGCACTCTTCCCGGCTCTTCAGTCTTCCCACACCCGCCCTGCCAACTCCAGCCTGTCCATCCCCAACCGACGACCCCTTTCCCCAACGGCCTCCGTCACCCTCCCACCGCCACGTGTCGGTCTTCCCAAACCGACTCAAACTCCCCCACCCACTTTCCTCCGCCCTTTCCTTTCCCCCTCATTTTATGCGTGCCCTATTTTTTATTTTTTATTTTTGGTTTTTTACTTTCACTTTATTATTATTCCCTCCAAAATATCTAATGCTTATTATTTTATTAAAAAAACTTTAAATACCATCCATATGTGATTTCATATTTTCTCACTTTAGTACTGTATGATTTAAAGCGTATCAATTTAGTATCATATGATTTTATTTTTATCTTTTTATTATCGGTTCCGCTAATTTTTTTTCGTTAAATTAGTAGCAAAATTAAAATTATAAGGTACTAAAATGAATATTCGATAAATCAATATGAGATATCTGAAATTTTTTGTATATAATTTAACGAAATATTAACGAAAAAGCTTATGAAAAATTAAAAATGAAACCACAGAATACTAACTTGATACACTTTAAATCACATGGTATTAAATTAAAAAATTATGAAACCACAGATGTGGTATTTGAAATTTACCCTTTTTTTTTATTCATACGTTTTCGGTTTTGCCCCTGCCCACCCTTAAACCCCCACTCCACTGGACCACTTTGATTTCTTTGTACATGAATGTGAATAGATGTATAGTTTTGTCGCTTGGAATTTAATATCTGGCTCCTTGCATAGAAGAATATATATATATATATATATATATATATATATATATATATATAGAGAGAGAGAGAGAGAGAGAGAGAGAGAGTTGAGCTGGAATGCTATCGGCAGCAAACGGACTCCTTTGCCACCCATTTATTTTCGATGATAGATTTTTCAAATCGACGATCGGCACCGTTGAACATGATCTATATCACTTAAAGTATTTAGAAATTAAATTTCAAATCTTTTCGACATCATTTACCTAATGATCAAAGGGTTTCAAAATTAGTAATTTTAATGGTTGATATGAGAGATTTTCTCGTTTAATGGTATAAAACTAACCAAATCAATTGAATTTTGGTTAGAAAATTCTTTAAACTATTTAAAACAGGATCTATACTCTCGATCATGATTACAAAATTTCTATCATCACCTTTTAGAGGATATTCATTTTTACGCCCACTTGATGGACAAGAAAATAATATCGGTAAAGTATGAAATTTAATTTCTAGATACTTCAAGTGGTATAGATTATTTTCAATGGTGCCGATCATCGATTTGGAGGCTCCATCATCGAAAACAAATGGGTGGCAACGGAGCCCGTTTGCTACCGATAGTATTCCAGCTCAATTATATATATATATATATATATAGAGTCCAGCTGCTATACTATCGGTAGCACGAGACCTCCCGTGCTACCAAGTTGTTTTCGATGATGCGGCTTCCAAATTGACGATCGGCTCTGTTAGACTTGATCTACACTATTAAAAGTATTTGAAAACTAAATTTCATAATTTTTCGACATCATTTGACTAGTGATAAAAAGATCTCAAAATTGACCATTTTAATGGCCGATGTGGCGTGTTTGTGAGTTTAACGGTGTAAAATAATTCAAATCTGATGAAAATTTTATAGAAAATTCTTTTCACTATTTAGAGTAAGATCAGTATATCTGATCTTGAATTTAAATTTTTTATCATCATTTTTTATGAGATTTTTATTTTCAGCCGTTCAATTTTAGACTATTTGTTTGATAGGTAAATGATATCGAAAAATTATGAAATTTAGTTTCCAATACTTTTAATAGTATAAATCAAGTTCCTAACGGACGCGTCGTCGATTTGGAAGCACGCGCATAATCGAAACACTTGGTAGCACGGGAGGCCCGTACTACCGATAGTATAGTAGCCGGATTATATATATATATATATTATTATATATATATATATATATATTATATATATATATATATATATATTATAATATATATATATGTTGAGTTAAGAATACTATCGATAGCAAACGAGCTCTTTTGTTTTTTTGCCACCATTTGTCATGATAGAGCCTCCAATCAACGATCGGTATCGTTGAACGTGAATCTATATTACTTGAAGTGTTTAGAAATCAAATTCAAATCTTTTTGACATTATTTGCTTTAATGATCAAAAGGTTTCAAAATTTGTAATTTTAATGGTCGGTATGAGGCGTTTCTCGTTTAGCGATGTAAAAATATCCAAATCAATTGAATTTTGTTATAAATTTTTTTAAATTATTTAAAAACAATCATACTACTTTTGATCTTGATTACAAGACTCTCTTCTCATTTTTTTGAGAATATCCATTTTCAGCGCGTTCTTTTTGTGTCCACTCGATGGATAGACACATATCGAAAATGTATAAAATTTGATTTCTAATACTTCAAATAGTATAGATCATATTCAACGGTGTCGATCATTAATTTGGAGGCTCTATAATCGAAAACAAATGGGTTGACAAAAGTGCCGATTTGCTATCGATAGTATTCTAGCTCAACTATATATATATATATATATAATATATATATATATATATATAATATTATTATATATAGAGTAGGGCTAGAATACTTTTACAAGTATCATCCAATGATACTTGTGTTTTTTTAGCCATTGATTCTACTTTTTGATTATTAATAGTCTTGGATCAAACACTATTCCACCTACCACCACCTGCCACCATCATTTCAACCTCACATCTCTCCATCGCAAGGACTAAAACACACAAGTATTATTTGGGTGATACTTTTACAGTATTCTAGCTCTACTATATATATATATATATATATATATATATATATATATATATATATATATATATATATATGTATGTATGTTTTTTCTACGAACACATTAGGTTAGATGTCTCAGATATTTGTATTAATAACTGAACAGTAAAATCGTATGGTGTATAGATATTTATTAACACATTCAAACTAACGCATTCAAAAAATATGATTAAAATGAGTTTCACTGTACCAATCTTTCCTAAAGCAAGGGGCAAAGAACTTGATAGTTGATACCTGAGGTCTCGAATTCGAATCATAATTGATTCACATTTCCAGTTACGTTTATTTTTAAATAAAATAAATAAAACAGATAGCGTGCTACTTATTATTATTTTTTTAAAAAAAAAGAGTTTCACCGAAAGTTGAGAGTGATGAAATAGTATTTAACCGTAAATGTTCGTTTTTTATTGCTTGACTTACTAAAAATTCTGATTAAAACTCAAACTCTTTCGAAAACGACATAAATGATCTGGAATTATCCAGGCCGGAATTAATTTTTAAAAAAGAGGTTCTTATTCTTTCGCTGTATATTAACTACCCACCGAGATTGTGGGTAAAACTACCGTAACTGTGATTTAGCGCAGTAGTTGAGCGTAGTCAATCACTTTCGCTGTATTAACGGTCGCAGGAAATGGTGGAATTTTTGTTACCCATCAATTTCAGTTTAATTTCAACGTCCTAAGCTTCGTTTTTGAATTAGTTGACTTTTACACCCAACCAAACTTGGATTCATTTTGTCTTATACTTTCACAATCAATTCTGGTTGAGACTAAATTTCTTTTTTTAAAAAAAAAAAAAAGTCTTTTGAAGTTTCAAAGTCTTAAAGTAGAAATTGTGAATTCTTTTCTCTTTTCCTTCCTTTAGATCCCTCCAATAACTCTGCATATATGATACTGTAACTTTGTAAAGTGACCGTCACTAGCGCAAGCGATAAAAAAAAAATGATGATCAATATCTAAACATTTTCAAAGTTTGAAATTTAATTATTTCATATTTTCAGCTAAGTTTATTTATAAAAAAAAATAATTTAAGCTGAAAAAGTGTTGTAAGTTTAAAATCTTTTCGTTTTGTGCTACTTGGTTAAACTATATTATTCGCAAACGTGTAATAAGAGATTTTTCTAATTCTTATTAACGGTGAAATAATGTTGTACTTGTGTAAAAATCTCATCTCGATTGACTTTGACAATGGCAAAATTCTCTATCATTGACATGTTCTTAAGTGAGGATCGAGTCTAAAATAATTTCATCGTTAATGAAAGATTTAGTGTATCCAACAATTTTTAACGAGTTATTTAAATATCCGAAAAAGAATTTTACACTGCAACATATTCAATCTAAAACATGCATGTATTATGAGTGTAAAGAATAGTATCTACTCATAGCTTCTTTTTTTTTTTTTTTTAAAAAAAGTAGAAATATAATATTTGTAAATTACAAATAAATATTCTGAGTAATGCTACGTACTTTTATGAGTATAAAAATTTCCATACTAGTAAGTTGTATTTTATTTTAGAATTTTAGAATCCACGATTTATACCGTTAAATATATAATTTGAGTATATGAAACACCTAAAAATCAAATTTTGTAACTCATTGAAATTGTAACAAAGTCTGTTAAATTGATATAAAATGAATGGTCAAAATTGAATGATTTTCAAAAAAAGATGATCGGATTATTTAATTCAAGATTAGAATTAGTGATCTTGATCTAAATACTGTAAAAAATTCAATTGATTTTTATTCTTCTACAGTGCTAAAGAAAAAAATATTTAGTACCAATTATTAAAATTGATTTTGACCACAAGATATATATATATATATATATATATATAGAGAGAGAGAGAGAGAGAGAGAGAGAGAGAGAGAGAGAGAGAGAGAGAGTTGAGCTGGAATATTATTAATAGTATTTAGAGTCTTTTGTTATCGATTTTTTAGCCGTTAGATCTACATTTTAATCAATTTCACACTTTAGATTAAATTATTCAACCAACTATCCACTCAATTCTAGAGGCACCATTACTAAACCCTAGAGCACTACTATCATTCTAATTCTATAATTTTTCACCGAAGAATTAAAAATTCGATAACAAAAAAGTTTAAATATTTTAATAGTATTTCAGTTATTATATATATATATAATATTAAAAAAATTATAAAATTAATTTTGATATTTTTATCATTAAAAAATAATTTATAAGTACGAAAATATTAGCATTTATAATAATATTGTACTGGGACTGAAATTTTTCAAAAATTAGTCAAAATTGGCCGTGAAAATCAGTTAGATCAAAGTCCTGTTCACAGATTAAGTTGTGTACTATAAATGAACAAACCGACGAGATCACGTGATCGATCAGCGCACGGCCGACAATCTGCCACGTCATCACCTCCCTCCCGCGGCCTCTAAAACCTCCACGTGTCCCCAATCGCTTCCACGGCGACAATTGGATTCTCCCACGTGTATTAAAGAAGAAAAAGAAAAAGAAAAAACAAAAAAGCGCCCCGGGTGGGGCCCGCGAGAGGCGTTCACACGTGGCGACCGCTTCCTCGTCCTCGGTTTCACATTGTACGTCGCGCGTGGGCCCCGCGAGTTCGGCGAAGTCCACGTCATCTTCGCCAGCTACAACGCACTCATCTCTCTCTCTCTCTCTCTCTTGTGGTTTCTTCGCGCGCGCGGGAACGGTGGCGACATGAGCATCTCTCGTTAAGATTCGCGCAAAAGTAGTTGGCATATCCCCTCGCTCTACAACTGTGCGGGGCCTCCCTCGCCCTTTCACCCCCCCCGAGGACTAAAATATCCACACGAGCGCGTGCTATCGTGCGCCGCCGCGTCCGCATAGAAACCGCTTGTGCGGTGAGAGCCCAACCCTAGTTATAATCTAAGGTTAATTATATAAAACTCCTTATAAATATATTGAATAATAAATATATTTTTATAAATTTAAATTTTTATATTTTTTTCAGTAAAATTTTAACGTCTTTAAATATATTCATATTGTTAGAATCCGTTAGAAAAAAAATATAATTAATTATAGATAAAATATTTAATTTTAGTTGGTGAATGAGGTAAATTTATATTTTTACTCCTTTTATATTATTTGTGATGGTAGACAAAAAAAAAATTGATTATTGAAAATTTTTAAAGAAATATTTTTATTTTATATAATTTTAATAATTGGGTCTTTTGAACGGATATATTTGTGATGATAAAAATATCATGCCACTTATTTTCTGTTAAAAAGTAAATAGTATTCTAACAGTAACAAATTAGAAAGATAAATATTAAGATCACTGTACTTTTGCTTTTGCATAAATAAATATGAAAGTTTAAACTTTTTAGGAATACATATGCTATTCGATATATTTACAAAGAGAAGTATAAAATTAATCCTAATTTATAAAAGGGGTGGATAACATCCCAAGTTTAATTTTGTTACTCAAACAGTTATTAATTCAACATTGGTAATTTTTTTAACTTTTAGAAAAAAATTTACTCTGTTTTTTTTTGTATACATTTGCTAAATAAATTTTTATCAATATTAATGTATATTTCTGAATAAGTTTTTAACTAGATCATTTTTTAATATAATATTGTATCAGAGTCAATTTTAAAATCCTTTGCTCTTTAGGCCCGGGAGTGTTAATATATAATCCTTAACCTATTTCCTAACAGGTCGCTATTTTGGGTCACAATCAAAAGTAAAAACCTGCAAATAGTGACCTTAAGAGTTTAAGGATCAAAATAAAGATTAACTTTAGACCAAATTCACTGGCACTAATATCTCGTTTGATCCAATCTCTCTTTCATCCAATATAAGATTTTTTTATCAGATGAAAAACCACTTTCTTTTCAAATATAATGACTCGACTCATTTGCCCTAATAGCTTGTCGATTCAGACCACCGACTAAAAATGTTTAAACCTACTTATCAGTATTAGTATTAGACTCTCTAAACTTCATATTCTTAATCATAATCTATCCAATGTGAGACTTGTGGGACGTCACAACATGTCGTCAATATATAACCCAAGCAAATTAGCTTGATCAAATTTACCAAAGTTAATGTCGAAGCTGAGTTCTCAGGTAACTCATTGAAATGGATCTTTCTATTAACTTCCATCCACCTTCAAGGCTCAACCTTTTGCTCCATTTTAGTAATCGCTATACATATCGTTATCAATGGCGACGCATTTAGTTTCGACTTGTCAATCACATTTTCATACTCAAAACTCTTGTACAATCGTCAAAAAGAGATCACAAACAAACCATCACTTTCGAGCCTAATTCAGGTTTCGATTTTTAAAACATTGGTATCAATAATGCGTTGTTTCGAATAACTACACTAGAAGAGATAAGGCCAAATTATATAGCTATTATTATTCTATGGGGCAATTTTTGGGACCCACCTCCACCCAAATCAAACATTGAAACTATAGTGTAATGGCCCATTTTTTATGTGCATTATTATCAACCATTAATATATACCATTCAAAAAGAGGTGAGCCCAAATACCCATGCATTAATATTATATAAGTAACCTAATGCATGAGGTGGGATCTTTCTCCCATGGTTCCCAATATATTATTTAACTAACAATTAATAAAAAGTAGTGCAATTAATGGTGAGCAGAGAGAGAGAGAGAGAGAGAGAGAGAGAATGGTCCAAAAATGGGGAACAGCTCACAACACATGATGGAAACTAGGTAACAAGGCATCTATAGATACACTATTGAATTCATTAATTGTATATATTTTTATATGTAGCACAAGCATATGTGTATTATTATTATTATTATTATTATTAATTTTCATGTAGGCTTCTTTGTGATAGATGTGGGTGCTTCTGCTTTAGAGGTTGAGGTGCGTTGTGACGTAGTAGATGAAACAAATTATTAGAGCAAAGTGAGAGGCATTAGTAGGAGTATTAAAAAAACACTAAGTATATATGTATATATGTATATATATTTTATACTATACTTGGCTGTTACGCTAGTGATTATGTCATGATAACAACTACTTGACTAGCTCAACAATTATTATCTTAATTATCGGCTCTAAACTCTGGGGATTTTATTTTCTGTTTGCATGTTTTACAAAGAAAACTTGCACTCTAAATTTTTGGATAATGGAATAATATAGGTATTAGTAGGGGTTCAAGATAAACAATACACAACTTATTCAAACTATGAACTATTCTGAGTCTGTTGTCTAATTTTTAAAACTTTGATTTTAGATTTTTCAATTTATTTGATTTGAATTGGCCGATGATACTTTAACTTCAAAATATAAGTTAATTATTTATTTTAATAAATTTATAGTTACGAGTATTTATATAAAGTATGCTAATTAAATATGTAAATATATATAAACACCGCATTCAAAATTTAAAGTCAGAGTATCATTGACTGAGTCAAATCAAACAAATTGAAATGATGATTAGTAAAATTAAAATTTCGAGAGTCCATAGTTCAGGTGAATCTCGTATATTTTTATCCAAAAAAGGGGTAGAATTGCACCGGGCACATAGAAAATTCTTTAGGAATCACGTTCATTTATATATATTTGAAATAAATTTTGCTAAAAGAAGCATTTTCAAAATGAGGATATAAGAACTCTTTTTTTCTCGTTCCAATTATTTGGGTTAAGTGGTATTATATTGGATCTTTTGAGAGTTCTACGGGGATATTAGGCCTAAATCCGACCCAATTAGGCCGAGCTTATGGGCCCATACAGGCCTAAGTACTACGTTCTTATGTATGTCAAATTGGACCGGAGCTCGGATTTTAAATCCACACTTTATTTCTTGGACCGGCTTGGACCGTTCATGGCCCAAATATTTATAGTCCACTGGGTTTATCCTAGCCTTTGAAGCGTATTATGTCTTTGGCTTAGTTTGGTATCCCGATGGGACTGCAGAAAATATATAATAACCGATTTATCGCGATATGCGGAACGTAATATTACGTTTAAAAACAAACGAAATATTTTTCTATCCTACATTCTCACCACACATAACACAATTTCCCAACAATCCCAAACAAAGCCTTTGTTTAGTTTTGTTGTTGAGTGTATTGTTGTTTAATAAAGCGATTTGTAAGTAATTTTATCAGAAAAGGTGAAATATATTAAGGCTTAGTTTGGTATTGAGGTCTATCTGACGCTGTTAGATAAAATGGAGTTAGGAAAAAAGTATATAAGAATATGTCTCTATTTACGGAAACAAATAGGGTATTTTTTTATCGTACTTTCTTACCGCACATAATGTAATTTTTCTGTAATTTCAAACGAAGTCTAAATATAATTTCTAACTTATTTTACAATTCAATCAAAATCGCTTAAGAGTTTATATTTATAAGGCTCATAATTTGAACATAATGGTCTCAAAATCATTTTGGGTTTCAGGTTGAGCATTATGAGATGGTAACTTTTTAAAGGATCTTAATATAATGCTTTTCTAAAAAATGCTATATCCAAATAACAATTTTGTCCCACATCCCAATTTTTTTGGGTAAAATTGCATGGAGTAATTTTAAGTACGATGTATTTTTTAAAAATTACCCCACCAATTTTATTCTGCTAAATAACTTATTAATTCAAGTAATTCAAGCTATTTAATAATAATTGGAGTACTGAAATTCAATGTAATATTTATTCTAATGAATTTAATTATAGTTTCTCACATGATTCATGTAATAACAGCTCAAAAAGTCATACTAATTAAAAGTAAAAAAATGCTAAAATAAACAATTTCAAAAATTACGTAGTTGTCCAACAGTAAGTATTTGTGTCTAACCAAGTTCTTCACATTCATTTAATTTAAATTTAAAAATTTGAAATTTAAAATTAAAAATTAAAAATTTAGTATACATTGCAGAGTTTTAGTAGGCCGAGTTGAGGCGACGAACGACTCCTCGCCAAATCTCACCGTCGATCAAATAAAAATAAAAATAAAAATAAAAATAAAAGAAAAATAACCACTCAGATCTCGAAGGCGAACGAAGGAAGAGAGAGAGAGAGAGAGAGAGAGAGAGAGAGAGAGAGAAAGTGAGGGAAAAAAAAAAAAACAGAAGAAAAAGAGTTCAATCGATTTGATTCGATCGATCGTTCGATCGGGAGAGAGAGAGAGAGAGAGAGAGCGCGATCGATCGAAGAAGAGGAGGCGATGCTTCCGACGGTGTCGAAAGGGCGAACGCCCTCTTCCTCTCTCCGACCCGCGCCGCCCTTGTTCCCCCAATACCTCCGAAGAATCATCAAGGTTCGATCCCTCCCCTCCTGCCTATAACTAGGGTTTAGATCCTCGTTGCGCAGCTCTAATACTCGAATTTTCGATCTATTAATGTTGATCTCAGTTCAGTGGAGGAGAAACGAGCATCTTGTTGTTTGCTAGATTGGGAATTGGTGTAAATGATCAGAAAATGGGATTGAATTGTTTCTGAAGTGAATTTAGATGCTAGGATCTGCATTTCTGTTCAATTTTGTGAACTAAGCTGCATAATTTATGGCCATAAGGTGGAACTCAAGTGCTAGGGGAGATCTACGACTGCTTGGATTTCGATAGGGTTCCATGTTTTGCAGTATACGAAAATTGTTATAATATTTATGTGACCGTACTCCATTTGATATGACATTGTCATCCGCCAACCTGTTCCAATGGAGTTATGCAATCATTCTGAATTTTTGGACCTGTTTGGGATGGCATAAAGTACAAGGGCTTTCTTTTTTTAGCAAACAAACTGCGAGATTCTTCGTACGCTTTTTGTAGAGTGCAAGAGTCTTTTAGGCTGATACAATCTGGAAGATATTCGTGGCTTCTCATTGTGCTATCATGTGCTTTTTTCTTGTGGTTTGATGATTATTGATGAAGCTTGTCCGACATACTTTCAATATTAGTACTCTGCAGATCCTTGCAAGTTTTTGTACTGGGAAGCCATTTTTAGATTGATCTCATGCATGTTGGTGAATAGTTCATGTTTATCATTATGTCTGAACAGACTTCTGTCGTCTCATCTTACTTGTTAATTTTTCTTATCGTAGTGGCAACAAATGGACATCGAGTATACATTCTGGCAAATGCTTCATCTTTGCACCTCGCCGAAAGTTGTGTATGCATCTTTCCTTATTCCATTTCATTCTATTCGCATCGGTGAAAATACTTATTTTATATTCAGGTTTCATGCTCAAAGTTATAGTTCAGAACTTCAGATGGATGTGTATGCAGTAATTAAGATATACAGTAGAATTTTAGCAAATATTTTGTCAGATTAATGTACTTGCAGCGTTAATGAATATTCTAGTATGTTTTCTCTTCCGTAGAGTATAATGGGGTTCTTTGGACATCATACCTGTCATTGCTTGGCAACCTTTTTGTTGCAAGGACTCGTTGGTGCAACATGTTCGTAGTGTCAATCATATATATAATGTTATCTGACGGTTGATAACAAATTTAGTGAGTCTTTAAAGCCGATGGGCATGAAATGGCTGATTAATTGGTTAAGAGTGCATTCAACAAGATGCAATAATCTTTTTTCTGACATCTTTGGTTTGCTTTTTTTTTTTTTTTAAACTATTCCTTGGTATTATCTAGTAAAAAGGCTGATTTGTATTATGTCTCTTTTTCTTGCATGTAATGTACTCTTTTGGACAGCTATCAGCACACAAAATATCATAAACGTAAGTGATCTACCTTTAACAATTCTGATGTTAAGAGTGCATTCCAATTTGTGGAGCAATATTTATAGTTACACATCTTATATAATATGTATATGGTTAATTAATATCTTTATGGTAACGCATATGCACTCTCTTTAGTCATTCATGTTCATAAAAATGTTCCTCCTTATTGTAAGAAATCATATATGCATGAACTAATATTAATTGTCCTGTTCTCTTGAAGTATTGTTTATTTCTATGGAACTTATAGTTTTCCTTATTTTCCAGAAACAAAGAACCAATGGGCTCGTGATGATCCTGCTTTTGTCGTCATCTTCTGTCTTTTTCTTGTGTTTGCCACTTTAGCTTATTGTGTTGCGTAAGTTTTTTCTTTCATATTTATCTATTTACCTGTTCGATTTTTTTTTTTTTTTCGTTTCTAGTCAAAAAAACTTCACAACTTGTAGAAGAGGATATATTTTGGGTAAGAAGAAATATTTTTGCACGTCCTTTAATTTTTGGAGTTTCCTCTGATGAGTTATTGACTTATTATTATACTTATTGCTTTTTTTGATTATTTGTTTAATATTGTTATCAACGTATACATTTTCTTCCATCAAATCAGGTATGGAGATAGTGCAGCACATACCGTTTTTACAATTACATCTGTTGTACTTGTCCATTTCTTATTAGCTGGAATTGTTTTGGCCACATGTTGTTGGTAAGATTTTGAATCTTGAACGCCCCTAGGCTTTTTTACATCACAGATTTTGACTATCAGTTATGGTTGTATATAATGCTGCTGCTGTCAGCAGCTTTAATGGCATGACATTGTTTTAACTGCTTTCAAAAGATTGTACTTGCACTTTCGAATACAGTAACCTGAGTACTTAAGTGCTTTTATAGTTTTACCTGTATTTTAATGCTTGATTTTCATGAATGATGATGCTATTAGAAATGTTTCTTGCATCTTCAAATTAATTTGGTGTATAATGACATCTAACGAGGTAGCTAAGAACTTGATATCCTATCTATGCCTCAGTTTACACAGTATCCTCCAATAGGTGATTGCATCTGAAGAATCTAGGTATCGCTGATAGTGCACGAAGTGGGCTTTGTTGATACTTGATGGCACTAAAGTTTGACCAAATTTTACAAATACAGGCACTAAATTGAAACTTAAGCTGTATGTAGTTTAGAGACTAACCCTATTGTGATGGTGGCGCTCCCTGCTTTCAATAGGTTGTCCATGCTTTTATCTATTCATTTTGGATGTCTGTTTGATTACATAGAGCACTTGCATAGCTCCTTTTCTTTTCCTTCAGGAACCTTGAGAACTATTCATCACTTCGTAACTGCATTTCTATCTCAACTGGTTCTTGAGTGGTCCTAACCAGAAAGAATGCTCATGTGGTCTGTAAAATTGATATTATATATATGTAGCTGTTAGACTGTTATCGTGCTTTTAAAAATGATTATGGTGAAGGTTTTTTTTTTTTTTAAGAGAGCTTGTATTTTGATTTTTGGAATATGATCAGGTCTGTGAAGATTAATTTCTAATGGATTTCCTCTTAGTTTTCCTCTCTTGTGAGTGTACATTTCATTTCAAATCATTTATATTGTATATTCTTTCTAACTATGTTGGAACCTGCCTTTGTTAATTTTGTTTTCAAAGCAAAATCCAACAGTAACTTCCTATTGCCTACTCTTGTAATTGACTAATTAAAACAACCTTTTACTAATTTGTATGGATCTTTCAATCTATCATAGTAGAGTACTTGTGGTTATTATTTTGATTTCACCAAAATATTAGTCATCTTTATTGCAATATTTAGAGGCAATTGCTATTTCAGAAAAGTAATGTGCGATTTTGATGTTTGCTGTAGGTTTCTAACAAATTCGTATTTGCGTGAAGAGGTGCCTAACAGCCATGTTGTCGAGCAACGTGTTGAATGGTATCTCATGGAGAACTCATAATTTTATATTCTTGTGCATATATTTGGACACCACACTTCAAATAATCATATGTTCCTTCTAGTTGTTCTTCATTCGTCTTTTCTATTATTAACTAAATATCTGAGGGAAGAACTAGATTTGCTTTAAAATATATCTATTTCGAGAACTGAATAGCCCCATAGGGAACTTGAGGGGGAAGGCCAGCACTACTTAGAGTAAATTGTTTGTAGAAGATTAAACATAGAACGAAGGGTCTTCAAGTGTTCATCATATCCCTGTTAGTTTCTTAATTGTTATATTTATTTACTATGATACCACAAATAACTTATGTATCTTTCTTTCCTTTAGTCTTGCCTGTATTTTGGGGGGGTCATATCATGTGAATTACCTGCTGTTGGCATTATCACAAACACTATCATAAGTCGCTGTTTTTTTCTCCCCCCTTTTCAGGCTATATGCTTTTGATGTTCACTGCAACTCATTCTTTCCAGCATTCATCTTACTTTACGGTAATTTTATCATTTTATTTTGTTTTCAACAAAATCTTGACATTTATATTAAATATTATTTGCAGTTATCTGAGTATTTTTCACTGACTACTAGTTCCTCTCACAGTAATTCACTACTTTTTGTCTCCTATTTTGGTCGCACATGGCTTCTTTCCCGTTCTGCTATCAAATTTGCTTTTCATGGTCGCAATCTCTTACTACCACTATCTGAACTTCCTAGGATATGATGGTATGTAAAACATTGTACTTACAAATGCACCCAATAATACTAATGATTTTATTTTTTAACATATGATTTCTTGGTCTTGTATTCGTTGCTGCAGTCCTTCCGTTCTTGGACAGAACTACTTTCTTCTTGTACCCGATTGGGCTCGTTTTCATCCTCTCCCCTCTTAGTAAGTATTAGCATTATTGCTGGACCACATAAATCTAAGTTTAAGCCCTTCATCTCACCATGCTTTTGTTCATTTTTTTTTTCTACTTCATAGTGATACTCATTGGGTTCAATCCGACAAGACATATTCTGAGCTTGTACTTCAGTTAGCTCCAACTTTTTCTCCGGCCGAGGCAGGAAAAGTACTCTGGCGAACTTACTAATGGCAGGTCAATACACACACTTGGTGAGGAAATGGTTTATTTAGTAGATCTCTGTTCTTTTGTGTTCTCCTTTTTGCAAATCAAAATCGACGCAACGTCAAGCAAATTTGCAGCATTAATCTTTGTAACGTGCGAAGCGATCATTAAGCGAAGCCGACTTGAAGTTGATCATTGTAGGAAAAGGGGGAGGCTTGTCTTTCGTTTCTTTGTCGTCGTATTCGGGTTTTACTTGTTAATGTTTTCCTCTTTCTCGCGCATTCGGTGTTTAATGTAAAAATTTACATGGGTTACTTCGCATTATAGTGATACAACTAGATTTTGATCTTTAAGAGGATCAGCTAACTCACTGGCTTAAATCTTACTATTAGAGATTTGGGAGCATGCTGCAACAATGCTATGGTGCAACAATGTTTATGTTAGAGCATGATCTAGGTTTTTCTTTCTTTTTTTTTTTTTTTTTTTTCCAGAAAATGAGTTTGTTGATAGGCACGTTGTATTGTTCTCTTTCTCTCTTTCATTTTATGCGTATGTCTGCATAATGCAAACTAGCCACTATGNAATTAATTTTCCAGAAAATGAGTTTGTTGATAGGCACGTTGTATTGTTCTCTTTCTCTCTTTCATTTTATGCGTATGTCTGCATAATGCAAACTAGCCACTATGGTATGTTTTATTCCTTATTTAGTCCTACTTTGCAGTTCATCTAGAAAATTAATTTTTTGCAATATTTTTTAAAAAACCAAACATCCTTTTAACAAGTCAGAGACATATGTTCTTCATGTCACTTGTTAGCAATGGCCACCGAAGAAGCGTAACTATATGCTTTTATGCTTTTTAAGTAATGTTATAACATTGGAGTGATCGGAAGTGTTTTTGAGTTTATTTTTTGGAATTTTTAAAATATAAAACTATATTTTTAGTCAATAGGTTACCAAATTAGCCTTGATATTAATTAATTCATACTTAGTACTACATACTTAATAGTGAATAATTAGATGGTGAATCGCGAGAGAGTGACTGTTGGTGTACTAATTTTAAACATTTTAGATTTTTCGTAAATGTCACAACAAAGTTGATGCGAAGTTAAAAAATTCTGATAAATTTAGTCCTACATGTAACTAAATATAATGAAAAATAACAAAAGAAAAGGTACAACTCCGGAACCTTCTTTGGCACCGCGTGTTTGTGATCAGAATAATGCATCTTATTAAAAGAAAAAGAAAAAAAAAAAGAACTTACTATTTAGGTTGCATGTGACCATGTCATTATTTGTAGTCATTTTTTGTAGTCATTTTACTTGTCCATGCCCCCTCAACTAGTGCCCTACCACCAACAATTTATTATTATTATCATCAACATCATTTGTTATCATATTTATTATAAATTATAAGTAAAGTTCTTCAAAACCTCAACTGCTGCATCCAACCACAACATCACACATCAAATTCCCAATTTACTAGATTCTCAGAAATTAATCTGGTAAAAACTTGTTATAGTTTTCCAAAATTTTATAAAATTAATAAGAAATTTGATATAATTTTTAATTAATTTAACTAAAATCATTAGGATTTAAAATTAAAAAAAAAGATTAAAGTGAAGGAACCATTTACACATGTAATAAATATAGTGAAGGGGCTTCCGCACATTCTCCCCGAAAGAAAAAAAAAAAAAAAAAAAAAAAAAAAAAAAAGAACATACGAGCGTGCTCACGTGGATGGCACGTGGAGGGCCCACCTAACGGCCGTTANCGCTGCTGCCTCTCCTTCGACATGGGCCGCGCGAGCTTCTTCATGGTCTTGCGCCACCGCGTGCGGCGCCGTCGCCGCCGCCGCGAGGAGGCGGCGGTGTCCTCGTGCAGCCGGTGACCCTGTTCGTGCCTTCGTAGATACGTAGTGGTGGTGCCCTTTCCTTTTGGGATCTCTCCATGTTCTTCCTCCTCTTCCCCTACCCAACCCCCCCTCTGGACTCGGCGGCGGCTCCCGCTCCACCTGCCTAGCGGCCCGCGCCGGGGCCCTCGAGCTCCCCCGGCACCGCCGCCACCTCTCGCCGCCGCGGTGGCTCCTCCTCCTCCTCCCTAGCCGCCGGTAACCTAACTCGATCCCAAAACCAAAGGCCCCTCTCTCTCTCTCTCTCTCTCTCTCTCTCTCTCTCAACGCCCTCCTCCTCCTCGTCGCCATCCTCTTCTTCTGGGCCAAATCCGCCTTGCTCCTCAACAGGTTTGATTCCCTTTTTCCTCTCTAGATTCTTCTCATTTCTAGATCAGTTGTTGTATAGGGGATTGTCGATCTCATTGTTGCTCTCAGTAGAATTTGTTGGCGTGTAGTATGATGATGAATTGATGATCTATTGCTACTAATTTGGACGTTTTAGACCTCTGCCGCCGCTTCCGAATCTGGAAGTGTCCGATGAGGTCGTAGAGAAGGCTGCGAATGAGGCCAGAGTGTGGATCAACCGCGTGTTGGCTATTGGCCATGACATTGCCATTAAGCGAGATAGGAAGGTGTTCCTTGAGGTGTGATTCTATTTCCCGTCACGAATCTCTGTTCTCCTTGTGAGCTTGCGGTCGTTTTGTGTATAACTTCGATCACTCTCTTCGTACAGGTTATCTTGGTTTTGTGGCTTGTTTCGTATATTGGAAGGTTCTTCAACTTCCTTACAGTTGTCTACATTGGTGTGTTCTTAGTTGAATTTTATTTTACAGTGATTCTGTTGGTATCATTTTTGCTTCTTGATCTGTGTCTAAAATGTCGACTTTGGCTTTTTTACAGGGATTCTCCTATCTCTCACTGTACCTGCTCTGTATGACAAATACCAGGATCATGTTGATGAGAAGCTTGGTATTGCACACAGTTTATTTTTGAAGCAGTATGACAACATCTTAAGCAAGACTGGAGAATCGAGAAAAGAGAAGAAGACCCAGTAGCCGCTTTACTTTCTGGTGCCTGGACAATTTCATGTACGAGTTATAACTCACTCTGAAGTTAACACATTTATGTCTCATCTTTATATCTGATTTTTGTTCTAGTGATTCATTGCATGAACATCTGAAACTGTTATGTAGGATAATGAAAATTTCAAAACATTATGTGCAGATTATTTGACATATAATGTGGTCTGCGTACAGGCAAGTACGACCATAAATAGCATAGTTTGATGCAAAAAAGTAATTCTGACCAGAACGTTACCTCAGGGCTGTTTTCCTGGCACATTTGAGTCTTGATCTCTTTCGTCTAGAGAAGCTTTAATCGGACAATTTCTTGAGTTTATGCTAAACTACAACCTAGTAGGTATCACTCTTCCTAGTTATGAGTCATAGCAGGCGTTTGGGCTGTCCTAAGTGCACCTCAGCCGCAATTCGCAAGTATAAGTTTGTAAGAGTGGAGACATTAGCAATTTAGAATTTGGATTGGTATCTGGAGAAATGATTTTTCTTTCCTCGTCATTATGGACTGATAGATATGGTTTCCACAAAAAAATGATTCTGTATTTTTTGACGGAAGCTATTTTCAAGGATTTGAGCCAACAGCCTTGGTGCTGTTGTAGCCGTTGGCAGAACTAAGTTTCTACTTTCACCAAACATGGTGTATGGATGAATTGCACATATATAAGCCAATCCAAATGCCTGTTGTGGCTTGATGGCAATAGTTATTCTTTCAATATTATACATTAGAAACTTCTGGAGTATTGAATGAGTTGAATTTGGTTGAAATTGTATCTAAATTTGTTCAAGGGGCCGCCTCAATTTTGATTAAGCTTTGCTCCAAATATGTTTGTCCTATGTGTTGTTCCAATGCTTGTCCAAGCAAGTACTTAACGTCCTGTGGTCCATATTATTGTGCAGCATCCTCTCGATCCCACATGCTGGTTTTCTGTGTTGTCACAGTTCATGGTACACATATACATTGCCTGCAGGTTTATTGCTGGGACTTGCGTACACATTTGTGGTTGGTTAGGGTTCTTCCTAGTGCATGTTAGATTTTTCTCATGAGCATTGAGTAATTTCCAAATGTTATACTCATATTTTGCCTCTTTTACCTTCTTCCCTATTCTTTTTGCAGTTCTTTTGGCATTCGTGAAGCTCAATATGGTTGAAAGCATCTACAGATGCATTTCTTTGCTTTTGCTTGTTAAGGAAATAAGAAGTTACTGCCATACTTTTGTTTTTTGCCATCAAACAAAATGCTGTATATACTGGTTTGCATATAATCTGAGTTAGCAAAATTGAATGGTTTGCATATAATCTGAGTTAGCAAAATCGAGGAAGGTCATCCCTAGGTGCCTCTGATGGCATTGTCACAACATCACATATAAGATTTTCCTTCATCATCAGTTTTATTTTGAGTTGCAAACTTCTTTGCTTTCATTTCGTGAAGCCTCGTTCGTTTAATTGTCCTGATGATATGGGAGGTGGAAGGCTTAAAACAGGAGATTATGAGGACCAGTGTATTGCACTGATGTAGAACTAGCTGATAGTAGTGATTAAAATAGGCGCTCTCCTTAGCGCCTACGCGCGAGGCTCACAGGCCTGCGCCTTAAGGCTGCTCAGACGAGGCTATAATAATTTTTCAGTTATATTAACTTGGGGGCCAACAAGTTATGTTTATCTGGATGATGATATGAAACTCTAGTTGGTCCATTTCTGGTGTTCTGATAACTAAGCTAATTATAGCCAGGATAACTTGTTTATATCCTGTGATTTGATCAGGATACAGATCATTATCCTTTTTCATCATTATCACTCTCTCTCAAGCCTCTTCATCATCTTGTCTCTCAGTGCGCTTTTGCACAAAAACACGTGACATGTGCTTCTTTCTATATCTAGGCATTCATTTAATGAAGCATGCATATTCATTTTGGTTAATCAAGTAAAAACATATTATGTATGAAATCAGGCTGCTTCTATGAACATCATATCATAATTATGCAAGTGCACGGCTTAAAGTACTGTGCTATAGAGGTCCATAAATTGTGATTTTTATTGCTCTATCTATAACAGACGCTCCAGGTTTTAGTCGATGCTATATTATTCTGAACATCATTTGATGGAAGTTCCGTTAGATCCAATATGTTCTTACCCTTTGGTTGTAATTTATTCCCAGGTGGGCATTTGCATCTTCAACAAATAGTGAGCGCACTTTAAAGGGTTTTGGGCTAAATGTAGTTGTAGATCACTGATGAAATTATGGTGCCATTCATCAAATTGCAGAACATTCGGCAGAAATCGTGTCGACTTCGATCGAACAACTTTACGAAGCTGGTTGAGGATATGTCTATTTCTCCAATTATAGCATTAAGAATTTCCCTATTTTGGGGTGTTTCATAAAGTATTTCTTTTGCTGCTGTATTAATTTAGACAGGTTTTGTCACTGGTATCACAATATTGATATTTTTTTGGGATTCTATCATCATCTTAATTTTATATTTTATATGGGCACGTGCTTATATGCTTTGGTTAGTTTTTATTTGTTATGAACATTTTTGATCTGGTTTGGTTGTATCCAATTGGTTCTCTCATTGAATTTCCTAGGGAGTGTTTGGTTTCCTAAAAACTATCCTGTAAAGTAATTTTCTGGTCCAAAAAAAAAACTTTTTCGTTTGGTTTTTAGAAGAACTACTTCTGATTATTATTATTATTTTTTTTTTTGTTTTTGTTCACATCTCGTGGAAATATAGTACTGCATGCTTTCATTTCTTAAATTTTTTATTTAAAAAATACAGATTATAAACAAGTAATTATAATTTTTTTTAAAAAAAAAATAAATTTTTTTATACTTTTTTGATGAACCAAACACTGCTGGTCTCTTAATACCCTCTTCAATTAAGGATAATCAGAAGCGAAGCAATAATTTCTGTGCTCTTGAGTTCTTAAATCCTGATGTTAATGGGATAGGTACTTTTTTTTACCAATTATTTTTGATATCATCTATCTAATGATTAATCATCATTTCATAACGAATTTCCACAACAATTTATAAGAATGTAAATTATTTTATTTCTTGTTAGAGAGTATTTTAATACCATGCATATTGTAACATATATTGTAGCGAGTGATTACGATATATAACAAAAGTATTATTATTATTATTATTTTTATATATTCTCGTCCCAACTCCAATTCACCTATTAACATTAGCATTAGACAGACCCCGCAAGGTCCTTATCTTTGAATGAAAAGCACTTTTTAAGGAAAAAAAATTACATTTATATAAAAGTGAAAAAACCCAAATGAGGCATTTATTTTAGCCTTCTTTAAAGCATTCAACAAAAACTTTGAATCACAAAGGCTAATTCAGATGCAGGATCCATGAGAAAAGCACTTAGGCAATATTGCAATCCAAAACCCGTGTCACCATGCAACCACCACACACACCCAAAAAGAAAAAAGAAAAAGAAAAAGAAGCAAAAAAGATTTTCAAAAACAGAGGAAATTAACAAAAGTGCAAATCTAATTAATTACTCACGTTTCAGCCACACACAGAGGAGATTAACAATAACTAATCTCTTATTAGCGAAATTAAGCTATATATATATATATATATATATATAAATCGATTCTCAGATCGATCCTGGTGTTGGTAAAGAAGCTCAGTCCTGCTTGGGATCGTTGTCCTTGGAGGGGATCTCGTGCACGACCTCGACGGGCCGCGTGTCGTGCTGCTGCCCGCAGGCCGACTCCCGGTAGTCCACCGTCTGCACCGTCTTCGTCTCCTTCTTTCCCCGATCCCTTCCTGCCGGGCAGCCCCCCGCCGGCGACTCGTCTCCGTGTCGCCGCTCGTCGTCGTACCCTGCATCCATGCACGCACGCACGCACGCAACCGCAGCATTAATCTAGCATTTTTTTTTTTCAAAAAAAAATATATATGCATGCCTGTTTTATTAGCACGTAACCTTGCAAAGGACTATTTTGCGTATTTCGACATCTTAAAAGAAGCAGAGAACGAGAGAGAAAGAGGCCTATATGGTTTTGAGTAGTAACACGGTTCTTTGTAGAGAGTTGTATATATATATATATAATATATTATTATATATATATAATATATATATATATATATATATACAGTGTTGTTGTTTATTGTTTTTGTGGTAGCTGCTAGAGGGGTGATGGGTGGTGTGGCAGGTAGCAAAGGAAGGAGAGCTGTCAGCTGCTTATGAAAGAGCGCGGGCAAAACGAAAGGGCTGCTGACACCTGTGCATGGCTTGCTTTTATTTACTTATTTATTTATTAAGGCCTTTCCTCACTACACCGCCCTTGATTCATATAATAGTTTATACAACGGCCATAAAGTGAATAAATTTCAGGGAAACTTTAATAACCCCTACTTTAGTTTTACATTTTTTATTTTAATACTATATGGTTTAAGTGTATCAAGTTAGTACTCTATGATTTTATACTTTCTCACTTTAGCACACTATAATTAAAGTATATCAAATTAGTTTCTATAGTTTTTGCACTTTCTCACTTTAGTACCATGTGGGTTTAATATTTTGTTAAATTATATACTCCAAATGGATAATAAAAAAAAAATTTAAAACCATATTGTACTAACTTGATATAAGTACTAACTTAATACACTTGAAACACAGGTTACTAAAGTGAGAAAGTGCGAAACGACAGAATACTAACTTGATATACTTTAAACCACATGATACTAAATAAGAAAGTGCGAAGTTATATGGTGGTTTTTGAAGTTTTTCCTAAATTTTATTTACTCAGTACCTCGTGGATAAGTAAACTTTGATTACTTTAATAGTTTAAGTTATTTTCAACCAAAAATATTTATTTAATTATTTTTAATTTATTTTTTTTAAATATCGTAATTGCTTTCGTATTGAGGATGCCAGATCAATTGGCTAAGATTTTTTATGGAATCGCAAAAAAATTATGATATGTACATAATAAATCGTTTACATTATATTTTATTAATTGTATCCAGAAAAAAAAGCATGTTTTTCTTTTCTTATTTTATATATATATATATATATATATATATATATATATATATATATATATTTTGAAATTGCAAATAACAGGGTGCATATGTTATTTCCATTTCACCTATTAAAATATAAAATTTTATAGTAAAAAAAATAAAAAAATATGTTTTCATGTTCTTTTGTTTTAATTCTTTTCGTCTCTTATTTGATCTACTTCAAATAAAATAATAAATAAATATTAAAACTAAAAAACATCGTTCTAAATATGCTCTACTCTGCTTTATTTATTTATTTATTTATTTTAATTCGTCAAAAATTTAGTTCCGCTTATACCGTTTCTAAATAAAATAAAATAAATATTAATTTGTTTCGAATCATTTTCGCGCCGCAAATAGGTCTTAGTACCTAACGGCCCTTAATATTCTCTAGCAAATAAAAGTAGGGAAACTTCAAAAAATCCAATGTAATTTCGTATTTTTTTATTTTAATATTCTATAATTTAAAGTGCATCAAGTTAGTACTATATGGTTTTGCACTTTTTCACTTTAGTACCCTGTGGTTTAAAATGTATCAAGTTAGTACTATATTGTTTTATTTTTATATCAAGTTAGTACCTTATAGTTTCAATTTTTTTTTTTTATTATCCATTTCGAGATATATAATTTAACGTAATATTAAACCACATGGTACTAAAGTGAGGAAGTGCGAAACCACATAGTACTAACTTGATACACTTTAAACCACAGAATACTAAAGTGAGAAAGTGTGAAACCACAAGGTACTAACTTAATATATTTTAAATTACAGGATAATAAAATCAGGATACTAAAATAAGAAAGTGCAAAACCAAATGGAGAATTTTTAAAGTTTTCCCATAAAAGTATAATAATAAAAAGATTTTTATTTGCTGACCGTCTTTAGAGCAAGTGGCAACTGGCAAAGGACATGATGGTTGGTATCTGAGACGCAAGTTCGAATCTTAGTTGATTCATATTTTTAGCTAAATTTATTTCTAAATGGAATAAACGAAGCAGGTAAGTAGGTAACGCGCTATCTATCTCTTAAAAAAAAAAAAAAAAAAAAAAACTCTAGCTAATAAAAGTATAATAATAAAAAAAGATTTTTATTTGTTGTGCACATTTACTCCTCTCGACGGATTGAAATCCCCCGTCCGCCGCGCAACGTCCCGAGTTCGCCGCGCCACGAGGAATTCCCGCCATTTAATGGACGGTTCGGAGAGAGAGAGGGGAGAGACAGCGAGAGCGGTTACAAGAGGAATGGTTAAGAGAGAGAGTTTAGCTCCTCCGTTATATTTGGAGAGAGAGAGAAAAAATCACTTCATTTTCTCCACAAATTTCCCTTCCCCTTTTCCTAATTTTTCTTAAAAAAAAAAAAAACTCAAACCTCTCTCTGTGCATATATAGCTTGTGTTATATTGCCCACCAAATCTTTGAAGCTTATTTTAGGGTGGAGTTTCGTGATCGGAGGTTCAAAATATTAACTCATCTAATGAATTTCTTCGATTCAATTGCTATGTGATTGAGTTGGAGTGATGTTGGTGATGCTGTTTCAATTGTAGGGTTTCCTCGGGGGAACCGGAGATGAAGAGGCATCTCCTCCTTCTTTTTCCTCTGTTGCTGCTCCGTGCAGCCGCAGCCGCTGCGAATTCTCCGGCGGCGCCGCTGCCCAAGTGGCAGACGTTAAGCGGTATCGGCTTGATTTCGTCTTGCTAATGCCGAATTTTGCGAATTATTCTTTAATTACTTTGATTTCGCTATTATGATGATAGTTTTTAACTCCAGTTTCAAGTTAAGCGAAGATTGATAAAATAAACATCATGTTTCTGAAAATCTTTTGCGTAGAGCATTGCCTCCTTCGTTTGAACTATGAAATCTCAATGCTGCGATTCGCGCCGTACACCATATTTTGCCTGTCGGTTTTGTTCTGCAAAGGGAATTTGATTAACTAAAATGAATTTCCAGAGCCGTACTATAATGCGGTCTAATGAACGATTATCCGCTACGCGTCTTTGTATTGTCTATGAACATGAATTGAACAGCTTAACTTAGACATGTTTCTATTTTCTATCACCTTCAAGCTAGGCTTATTGTGAGGAGAATTTCGAAACAAAACTGCCGTATTGGATTCTCTTTATCTGTCACGTAGTTACGAATGCGCACTTGTTATGAGTTACTTTCATGATATCTTAAAATGTTCGACTCTTACGAGAACTATAAGACTCATTCGGTAAGCTTTAAATCTAGGAATCGGATATTATTAACCACGGAAATGCTACTGAGGCATTCTTGATATGTATCTGCAGGTGAGGCTCCATTAGTCATTGCTCGTGGCGGGTACTCTGGGCTCTTTCCTGAATCCAGTCAATATGCCTACCAATTTGCCATGTCGACAAGTTTAAAAAGTGTAGTTCTGTTCTGTGACCTTCAACTAACAAAAGATGGGGCTAGCATGTGCCACAGTGACTTAAGACTTGATAATTCCACGACAATAGCAAGTGCTTTCCCGAAAGGGCAGAAAACTTATACTGTAAATGGAGAGCGAATTCGTGGATGGTTTTCAGTGGACTTCACTGCTGACGAGATATTCAACAATGTCGCATGTAAGTATCTATCATCTATTGCACTTACCTAAAATCGTATAATTTTCATGCAAAAATAGTGTTGGAAATCATGCAATATGTATGTTATTTTTGATTGTTCTGATAGTTGGTTCGGACAATAGAAGATTCTGGTTAATTGTATATGGCTGCATATGAAGGATACAACAGTTTATTTCATGTAACTCTCTTCAAACATCCTTATATAATGTGGTAAATCTTCTTCTACCGCATGTAAAATTGAATAAGGCAACCAATTCTTCGAAGCCAAATGTTTTCTTTCATTAACTCTCCAAAAAATTCATTTATTTGTACATAGTTACTGCATTGCTTTATTAATTTATTCTATTGCAATGTATACTGATCGTTATCTCGTGCTGTTCATCTCACATCTCCACAGTGATCCAAAGTATCTTCTCTCGACCTAGTGTTTTTGATGGCAACCTACCACCATTGGCTGTTGAGGATGTGACTGGGCTTCGGCCGAGTCGCTTTTGGTTGAATGTGCAGGTAAGCATGACCATATTGATAGTTATCATCTTTCTTCTGTGTATTTATAACTTTCTCCTCATGTTCTATGCTTGCGTATCTTTGTTGACCCTAATTTCTTCGAGATATCTTTTCTGATTTTGAAGCCTCAATGATTGGAAAAGGCTATAATTGAACTAAAATATAAGTTTTGGCAGTATAATTTTAGTTCAAGCTTGTTATAGTTACAGTGAATAAGATTTAAGATCTAATGCAGGAGTGCTCAACTTTTAATGAAAAGGACTCTGCATGATGTGCTTTAACCGTGAAGTGCTATTCATACTTGGTTTCTTATGCTCTTAATTATTCAACATTGATCTGATGATACTCTTTCTTTGAATTGTTACAGTATAACTCGTTCTTTGAGAAACACAGTCTAGATGTTACAGGATATATATTAGATGCATCGAGGCAAATCAGTATCGACTATGTCTCTTCTCCAGAAATTGGTTTTTTGAAAGGTCTCAATGGGAAGCTAAGAAGAGGCAAGACAAAGCTAATCTTCCGGTTCCTCGATGAGGATGCCGTTGAACCCTCGGCTAATCAAACATATAGCTCCCTCCTTAAAGACTTGAAGATGATAAAGTCCTTTGCTTCAGGAATTCTTGTTCCAAAGAATTACATATGGCCCGTTACTAAAGATCAATATTTGGAGCCACCTACTACTCTGGTTGCAGATGCCCATGGACTGGGACTTGAAGTATATGCATATAATTTTGCAAATGACGCCCCTGCGAGCTATAACTATAGTTTCGATCCAACCGCTGAGTATTTACAGTTCATAGATAATTCCAATTTCTCAGTCGATGGTGTGCTAACGGACTTCCCCTCTACGGCATCAGAGGCTGTAGGTGAGAGAATTTTTTCTCTGTCAATAGGATTTTGTACTTCCTATCTTTTCTTTATGAAACGAAGAGGTGTTTTAAAATGTAAGCTGATAACAAAATATCTCTGTTTCGTTGCCTTTTCAATAGGATTAATTTCTCTTTCAAGTAACTAGACTTTGCAGAAAAGCCCATATTTTATGGTTTTATTGTATACAGTTTCTACAATATTCAATCGGGCAACTTTTTAATTAATGAGCTTATCTATGCAGCTTGCTTGGCCCATAACAACAATGATATTCCCCGCAAGGAAGGTTAGGTTGATGTTCTTATTCTTAAATATGTCATGCTATTTTAGTCACATTATAGCTAATAATTCTTGTTTCGCAACTCTTATGGATATAGGGAGACCGCTGATTGTGACTCACAACGGCGCAAGTGGCGTATTTGCTGGGTGCACTGATCTCGCATATCAGCAAGCAGTGAAAGATGGTGCTGATGTAATCGATTGCTCCGTTCAGATGTCGAAAGATGGAGTTGCTTTCTGTTTGGATTCGCCAGATCTTATGGGCAAAACGACGGCAATAGCTTCTTTCATGTCCCGAGCAACGATGGTCCCTGAAATACAACAGAACAACGGAATCTTCTCATTTGACCTCACATGGAGCGAGATTCAAAGTTTGAAGCGTAAAGATTTTTGAACCTTTCTCCTTGACTTTCTTTTTTGGTTACTATTTTTTCTCGTTGTCAGCAGCATTCCACGTTTTGCGTCTTGAATCCTTCAAAATTTATCTTGCAGGCTGAGTTTTAATTTGAAATTTCTAGCTATATTGAGCAATATTTTGACAATTTTTTTTGTTTCCAAATCCTTTTTTTTTTCCCCTCATCAGCCGATTTAGTGAGTCCTTTATCTCAGTCTGGCATGGCGAGAAATCCTGCAGCGAAAAATCAGGGCAAATTCATGACACTTGCTGATTTCCTGGACTTTGCAAAGAACAGCAGAGTCTCTGGTGTCTTAATTAACATAGAGGTAACATTCTCTTGTTAGTTTATCATGTTATTGCAAAACCTTCACACTAGGAATTTGAGTTTCTAAGAGACTAATCAATTGTTTAGCTTTAGACTTTAGTGATTCGCGATCTCACAAGCCATTCATTTTATTCTGTGAATTCAGAATGCTCCCTACCTTGCATCTAAGAAGGGCCTCGACATCGTCAATGCTGTCTCTGGTGCCTTAACAAATGCTAGCTACGACACTCGAACCAACCAGCAAGTACTCATTCAATCTGACGACACCGCTGTCCTCTCCACGTTCAAGAAATATCCTACCTACAAGCGAGTCCTCAATATTAAAGAAACCATAAGTGATACTCCGAAGCCAGCAGTGGATGAGATCAAGCAGTATGCAGAAGCAGTAAACATACCCAGATCTTCAATTGTGGCGAGCACCGGCTTCTTCCTTTCTAGCTATACCGGTGTGGTAAAGGAGCTGCATGCAGCGAATCTATCTGTTTATGTCTCGGTGCTGAGGAATGAGTTCATCATGATTGCATTCGATTTCTTTTCGGACCCCTTGGCCGAGATCGCCACGTATGTTGGGGGAGTCGGAGTCGACGGGATCGTAACTGAATTTCCTGCAACTGCAAGTGCATATTTCAGTAAGTACTCACCCGCATAGATTCTTGCCATTATCATGAATTCCACTAGATTAAACTTTGTTACTTTACGGTAACACGGAGTTCTCACCGTGAGTAGGCGTCATGATACCTTTCCTTATTCATCACCTTATCTACCTGTCGGAAACATTTTACGTGAGAAAAGTTAGACAACATGCAAATTCAAGTTTCCGATGATTTATTGCATGCCATACTGAAACATAACTTCTACAGGGAGTCCATGCTCCGATGCGAACGCGAAACTGCCCTACACGATACTGCCCACAGAGCCTGGATCCCTCCTCTCCTTGGCCCCGCCAGAAGCAGCCCCTCCAGCTGAACCCCCTGCTCCAATTCTAGAAGCTTCCGATGTCGTTGACCCGCCACTGCCGCCGGTTGCTGACCTCTCTGAGAAATCGGCGCCGCCAGCTGCAACACCGCCGGCCCCAACAGAACCAAGTGGTCAACCAGGAACTTCTGCAAATGCAGTTATATGCTTATTGGCTGTGGTGCTTAGCATCATTTATCTCAACTACCACTAAATTTCTTGGGGCCTGATAATATATTTTTTTTATTTCTTAACATGGTTTTTATGGCATTCATTTCTATCTGTAATTACCATTAACAGGTGGGTCATTACTCAAAACTTTGAGATATATTATATAGAAGAAATATGGCTGTTTGTAGTTGCCTTTGTAGTGATGATGAGTTGATTCATTTGAGCAAAGGGACACTTTTTTTTGTACATACATAAGAAAGATGCTGAATATCAAGCTTAAAAGTTTGCAGATCAAAATGAAACTGAGCCAAGAGTCCAGGAAATAGTGGTGCAATTTACCCAGTATTTGTGATCCCCTATTTAAAATGTCACCTTTTTTTTTTTTTATTGATGTCATTCAGTTTGTGATAAGTTAAATTTTTTTAAAATCTAAGTAATTTCAATTAAATAATTTTAAATTTTATCAAAATTTAACTACTTTAGTTATAAATTTAACTTAATTAATTAAAATAGACAAGATAATTCAAATTTAAAAAAATGAAAAATTAAAAGGATTCCAATAAAAAATAGGCAAAATCGTACAACATTTACATGAACTATGAATCATTTTAATCTGTCTATCCAATTTTTTTAAAATTCTAATTTTAATACTTAATATTTTAATTTATTTCATTTGCATTAGTCAACAGGGATTTGATTTTAAAATTTAAATACATCGGTTATTTTTGCAGATTTAATTAGAATATTTCATGCATTTTTTACAACTATAACTTTAATAAAGTAAGCAATTGACTTAAATTTTGAAGTTAAAATACTATGAATAATAAATTAAAAGATTGTACAGTAAAATCAAGAAAGTTAGATATTTGATTCAAGATGATTCATAATTTTTGAAAGTTTTGCATCATTTTTACCTAAAATAAAAAAGAGCAAAGTTGAGGGGCGATTTTCGAAACGTCCTATCGTTGAGGGGACGTATCTACAATTTTCACCCCAGAGATTCTCTCCTCCTCGTGAGTCGCGACCACCATCACTTCGCATACATCGGACTCACCGTCTCCTACCCCCACTCCCTCCTCGCTCTCCAACCCCCGCAACTTCGACCTCGCCCCTCCCCCTCTAATGGCGCTCTCCACCTCCTACTTGATCGGAACCCTCTCCTCGCCCTCCCAAGCCCTCTCCTCCTCTCTATCTCCCTTTCGCGAGCTCCGCCTCCGCCATAGCCATAGATCGTCTCCCCTACCACTACCCCCTTCCTTGTTGAGCTCACGTCGCCACCAATGGCGAGAGATGGTCGTAATCGCGAGGGCCGAGGACAAAGACAAGAGCTCCTCCTCTTCTCCCGCCCCCATTGATCCCCGCGACTACGAGGTTCGTGCCCCCCTCACTACCCTTCTCCTTTCATTGTTAACAGGCACACTTGAAATTGGTACATATGTGTGCTCGTATGATGCATTTGGGTATGTTAGAGTAAGAATAGAGTTTATGCTTCTTAGTTGTAATGTATTGTAAACGAAAGGGCTAAAATTTAGCTACTTTTTCCTCACACTTTTACTTTTATTCTGATGCTGTACTTTTTGGTTTGGTTTGGGTGAAGTTAATTTGAACCTAAAACAATTATCTTTATCGACTTTGTACTGCTACGTCGCATTTGCAGCTGTTGGATACATCAGGAAAGTGTGATCCGTTGTGTTCAGTTGATGATGTAAGCTCACAGGATTTCGAAGAAAATTACCAACCCAAAACTGATTTATTGAAAGCTCTAACTATTCTCGCGCTATCTCTGTCGGGAGCTGCTGCAATAAATCATTCTTGGGTAGCTGCTAATCAGGTTAGGTCACCCTTCTATCGCTTCTTTTTTGCTTTTCTTTATTGTCCTGCATAATGTGAATATTTAGCTATCAGTGGTAGTGTGATTTGACATATTAATTTGTACAGGATCTTGCTATGGTATTGGTATTTGCCATTGGTTATGCAGGGATTATTTTTGAGGAATCTCTTGCGTTCAACAAGAGCGGGGTTGGGTTGTTGATGGCCGTTTGCTTATGGGTCATAAGAAGCATTGGGGTGAGAATTTTGATGATCTCTCTCTTGTCGCAGTTCCTTTGCTTTTCAGCTGGTTATTCAGCGACATTTGCAGATAATGGATTTTTAACTTTCACTTACTGCTACGTGAATGGTTGCTTAGACATGCTTTATTCTACAATATTAATTAAATTTCTGTTCATCTTTACTTTGACAGAATTTGGCAGATTTCTGCCACCTTAAAAATGGTTCCTAATTTTAATGCTACACAAACTTGTGGCACCCCCCTTCTGAAGTTCTTCCAGCTGCAAGTCGCTGATATTGGACGGTCATGCTGTGAAAATGCTGTGATTCTTGACCACAACATATGGTTGAAAATCATAATGCTGATACTAGATGGTAATCTAAATTATACACTCGAAAACAGAATAAACCTTCCATTGGCTGTTGGCATCTTTTTAGTTAGTTTGTGTTAGTATTCTTTCCCTTTGAAAAGTGTGGAGCCATGTTTAGACCATCAAGCTTCTGATACTTGAATTCACTCTTTTTTCTCTCTATATATATATCAAATTTGCTGTAAAATTTTGCTTTTGCTCTTGTATTGATGTTTTGTACTATTTGTTCTCTTCTTACCTCAAATAAGTGTGACATGTATCAGTTTCCACATATGTTTGTCTGGAATTATAAATTTATTTTAGCTTGATATACTTCGGTTAGGTTGACAAGATGATAGTATCGCTTTCTGGTGGTGCAGGCTCCCTCAACAGACATAGCTGTTACAGAATTAACCCAGTCATCTGCTGAAGTTAGTGAAATAGTTTTCTTTTTGCTTGGTGCAATGACCATTGTAGAGATTGTTGATGCACATCAAGGATTTAAGCTGGTTACGGACAACATTACTACTCGAAATCCTCGAATTCTCCTCTGGGTGGTAAGTTCTTTTTTTAGTCATTCATGAGTCTTATCTACTTATTTCTATCACAAGTTAATACGTAATTACCAATAGATTCAATATAGTTCAATCAAATCTTTATCGATCTATTAGTTTTGTATCTGAACCAAATTTATCCTGAAAAGGAATTTCTGCTTACACACACATCCTCAATGCTTCTCTTCATTCCTTTAGCATGCTAAAGGGTTATCTCATCAACTCTAAAGCAAAAATATTGTGCATCATTTGATTTGCCTTGTACATGGCTGAAAATAGTAAATTCCAGCTGCAAGTTGTTATCTTCGATGATGGTTTTTGCTAATCCATACTGTTTATTCATTTGGTTGGATATGAGAAATGGAAGATGAGAAGCACATTGCAAACTTCAATTACTGGTCTGCATCTCTAAATTGCTCATTAAAATGAAGGTGAAAATTTTTACCTTGCACTGCAAGGCAGGCAGATGCAATATTTTCAATTTTGTTCTTTTCTTGTCTCATATTTGTTATGTTATCTTTTCTTATATTTGTTATGTTATTTTGTTCCATTTTATATCCAGATTTGTACTGCACCCTAAAATGTACGATGTGGGTAAAGGAACCAGGAACTTGACTAACAAGCTAATTGTCTCATATAACGTTCACTTTAAAGGCTTTGTTAAAACTAATTTATTGCAGTTTCTCCATAGCTAACTATTCGTGGTTGAATTTTCAGGTAGGTTTTGTAACTTTCTTCTTAAGTTCTGTACTTGACAACCTGACGTCGACTATAGTGATGGTCTCACTGTTGCGTAAGCTAGTGCCTCCGTCAGAATACAGGAAGTATGAACTGCATTGTCTTCTCTAGCGACTCCTTGCAAAGATTTTTTATAATTGTATGGATATGTTACGATTTTGATTTTCTATCGAAGTGATTATATCTCTTTTGAGGATCACCATATCTGTCTAGGGGCAATGCATTTTCTTTCAGAGTGACATGTTACATTATTGTGTTCTTATTTTTGCTTGGATCCAATAGCTATGTTGCAATTTTGTTACTATTGGATACTTGGTTATTTTCCTATAACTCTCTTGTATACAGCTTTGTGTTTAGAGTGTAATGTGCACCATAACACAGTTGATTTTTTTCCCTCTTTTTGTCTGTTTAGAATCTCTACCCTTAAATTTGTTACCGGCTAAGAACCTCCAGTGCAGATTTGTCTTGTTTTATCCCACAATCTCTAGTATATATCCTTTTATTGAGTCTTCTTTGGTATTGGCAGAATATTAGGAGCTGTTGTTGTTCTAGCGGCAAATGCTGGTGGCGCATGGACACCAATTGGTGATGTCACAACAACAATGTTGTGGATTCATGGTCAGATCTCGACTTTGAAAATAATGCAGGTCTGTGCTGTTTGATTGCACTACTTGGCCAACTCATATTGTTCTCTTTCTTACAGCGATATAGTTGTAAGCCTTGAGTTGGTTTGTATGCTTTTCATAATTGTTTGTGTGACTAGTCATTACTATCAACTACTAGGGTTTATTATGCTTCCCATAAAACTTGTATCTTCTTGGTTTGACTGTGAGTTTGATGAAACTTTTGCATGCTTTTTCCAAATGCATATAGGCTTCGGATTCTGTATATTAAAATTGATTTGCATTGCCCACTTTGTAATTACTTTGCAGCAATCTCTTCCATATTAATGTTTCGTGATTGTGCATAATGTTTCGTGATTGTGGATATTAGTCTCCTCAAATCAGTATTGGTGCCTGCAGGAGGGTAAAAATATTCCAATTTGACTTGTCCAGATCAACATTTCCAAACTATGTCCACATCCTAATTCTCTTGTTCGCATGTTGACCATTATAGAATATTCCCTGGTGGTTTTTATTTTTGAGTTCTCCCTTGTGAGGATATGAAGGCCTATTTTGTGAAGTAAATGCAATGAAGAAGGGCTCCCTACATTATAATAAAATTTTGTCTGCAGTATTTAGTTGCTGCCCATCTTACCACGTACTGTAGTATCTAAGCCTTGGTAATTGTGTGTCCCTTGATAGTCTTTATCTTGAATTATGGACTTTCCTCTAAAGGAATATGAGATGGGAAAATATCAGATGAAGAAAAATTAATTGACAACATTTTGTGATAGAAGTCAGGAAAGCTCATTGTATATATTTAGTGCACTGGGTATTTCACTATGACAATATAAACAAATTTCTTCTTCTTCTTCTTCTATCCTTGGAGTACACTCTCACATAATAGCACACTTCTCAAGACTACCTTTGTGATCTCCCTTTGTTGATTTGATCTGTGGATGCTTGTGATATGGTTGATAACATGTCTATGAATGGAACTGTACTTTGTGATATTTCACTGCCTTTGATCTGTGGATGCTGTTGTTGTTTTAAAATTTTTTATTTTTATTTTTTAATGGCAGGGCTTGTTTGTTCCCGCGGTTCTCTCTTTGGCTGTCCCACTGGCTCTCATGTCCCTGACTAGGTACTTGATCAATGATTAGCTATTGCCAACAAAGCAGTTCAAAGAGACTTTTCTATCAACAGTATACTCTGACATTTGGTTTCAATTTTAAAATATAGTGAGGTCAATGGGACAGCTCAGAATTCTTCAGGTTTGTTGGCAACCGAGCAGATGGCTCCTCGAGGACGACTTGTTTTTGCTGTCGGACTAGGAGCTTTAGTGTTTGTTCCGGTGTTCAGAGCCCTTACTGGCCTTCCCCCTTACATGGGCATGCTGCTTGGGCTTGGAGTTCTCTGGATTTTAACTGATGCAATTCATTATGGTGATTCTGGAAGGCAAAAATTGAAAGTGCCTCAGGCTTTGTCGCGGATCGATACACAAGGAGTCCTTTTCTTTTTGGGAATCCTTCTTTCAGTGAGCAGGTATGCATGTTACCCCATCCTGATCAATGCATAATAAAGATAAGTACTTGAACTAGATGGTAAGATCTAGATGGAACATAATAGTTGGAGAATATAATCTATTTATTACTTTATCTCTTAGTTCAAAGTGTTTATTCATAATTATAAATCGTACAACAACTGCTGCCAAAACTCTGTATTAGTGTATTTAAATTTTTTTGACTCTTTATATTTTCTCTGAATGAAACTTCACACACCAAGAAAAGGCCCTTTAACTCTATATATTTCTAGCTAGAAAGTTGTGCTTGCCGCATATTACAGATTAGCAAGAGGACATAGTGATCCTCTTAACATAATTATGTAGACATGTTTGGAATTTTCTGGCATGCACATCAAGTTGTACATTCTCTCTTCCTGGAAATAGTTAGCGAAACAGTATATTTTTATACACTATGGCTCCTAATAATTGTCTTTGTTTTGTGGGTAGCTTGGAGGCTGCCGGGATTCTGAGGGAATTAGCGAATTACCTCGATGCTCACATTCCAAATGTTGAACTGATTGCTACCGCGATTGGTGTGGTCTCGGCAATTATAGACAATGTTCCACTAGTTGCTGCCACAATGGGAATGTATGATCTAACTTCTTTTCCCCGAGACTCCGAGTTTTGGCAGCTCGTCGCCTTCTGTGCAGGCACTGGTGGGTCTATGCTTATCATTGGCTCTGCAGCGGGAGTTGCATTTATGGGAATGGAAAAGGTGGATTTCTTTTGGTATCTTCGCAAGGTGAAGTTACTGCCAGCTACTTGTAATTGTAATTCTCAACAATTTGCTGATCCAAAAAGTGGATTTCTCTAGATTTCTTTCTTTTCCGATGCTCAAATTTTTGCTGTCTCAAATTTCAACGCTATTCCTATTTGCAGGTGAGTGGGTTCGCATTTGCAGGTTATTCTGCTGGTATCATCGCATACTTAGCGGCGCAAAATCTCCATCTCTCAATTCCTACAGCAGTTGCTCACCTCCCTTTCATCTCGGGTTCATAAAACGTGAAACTTTGTGATTCTATCAGAAATGATGCTCTAATCATTTTATTCCTCGAAATTTTGAACCCAGTTTCGACTGGTCAGAAGGAAGACCAGGAGGAAGATATCATTTGCAGTATTGTTGTGATTACTCGGGGACTGATGGGCTCAAGCTTGTATATCACCCATTCATTGCTAATATACAATTAGCAATAGTAAGTGGGAGGACGAAACTAGTTGATGCAGCATCCTGTCCTAGGCCTTAGGTTTGCATCAGGTATTCACTCATTGAATATGGTTTAATGCAAGAAATCAGTGGAAATATGTAGGAATGTGCGTTACTGTTTGTATCAGAAGTTATTTATGTTGTTCGGTTTAATATTGTATTGTGATGTATAGGCTATTACATAGTTTTCCTATGCAACAAGCTCAATGATACTTTAAGTTTAACATTCTAGTGAGCTACCACCGGAGAAGCAAAATTTTACTTGTCAGAAATGAACATCTAATGTGGATCATCCTTCGCTCGTAGAAGGTATGTTTTCACCTCTTTTTATAATGTTATCATGTGGTTGCTTTGTTTATGGAAACAAGTACTGAAAAAGTTGATTGGTGCGCGAGAAAAGCACATATAAAGCTATTGGATCATACCGCGGCAAAGAGAACAGTTTTACAATTTCAGTGAAGTACAAATTGCAAAATAGCTTATCAGTGAGATTTTGGAAGCAATTGTTCCCACTGTTGTATGGCAAAGAGGAGAAATTAAACTTATCAAATGCATATCCTCTCTAACACTTGCAGAACATCTTTCATAGCAGGTCTCTTCTGCGGAGCCGCTGCGCAGCAAGAAAACCCTAACTTGAAGCAGCTGAGCAGAGCTTCTTCCCTCCCCTCGGCGGCTCCCCGCATCGCTGGATTCACCATCCTCATAGCCCTGCTCTTCTCTGCTTGTGGTGCTGCAAACCCGGACTCCCATTGGCACACCTCAACCTCCGAAAGCACCCTCCCGGCGATCAGCTCCAACAGAACCACTCCGTACGAGTACACGTCCGACTTTGCACTGAGTTTCAGATTCTGTGTCATCTCTGGCGAATGGTACGGCGTGGCAGACGAGGAAGAGCTGCCGCCGCACGGGCTTGATAGGTCGGGGAGGTCGGCTGTAGACCACTTGCTTCCGAATATCCGTGCCGACATGCTCCGCTTGGAGCTGCTGCTGCTGCTGCTGCTGACAGAAAACAGACGATCCAAGCCGAAGTCGCTGATCAGCGGCTCCATGTCGGCGTCTAGCAAGATGTTGCTCGGCTTTATGTAGCCGTGAACATGCTTCTTATCGTGAAGAAATGCGAGGCCTCTCGCGACGCCCCTTGCGATCCTCAGCCGTGTTTCGAAGCTCAGGTGGAACGGGGACGGCGAGCACGCCTTATCTGTTAAACAACAGTACAAACACTTAATAGAACCAAGTGCCTCCTAAGAGGGAATATTTCGAAAAGTAATTATTTATAACCGCAAAGTTTTAATTATCAAATATTTAAAATATTAAAGATTTGTATAATTGGGTAAGAGTTAAAAACTCAGAGGTGGTACGCCTAAGAAATGACAGGTAAAATACGGGTGGGGGGGAAAAAGTGAATTGAAATACCTAATAATTAACAAATAAAATGATCATTTCATTAGATAAAATCAACTTTAATCAATCAGCTAATCGATGGAAACAACTTTTAAATGAAAATACCTAATAATTAAAAACTTCTTAAAATAAATCTATAATTTCCCTAGTTCGCGGCAATATTTCCATTTAAATGAAAAGGGCAAAAAGGTCCTTACCGGTGAAAGAGTAGTTGTTGAGGCTACCGTTGGGCGCGAAGTCATGGATGAGGAGCTTCTCCTGGGGTCCCCAGTAGAACCCCCGGAGCCGAAGCACATTCCGGTGCCGGAGCTTCGCGATGGCGCGCACATTCGCTTCGAATTCCCTAAACTTCCCCATGCCGCTGCTGCTGTCGCTGCCGTCGCCTCTCCCCTCGCCGATCCGTCGAACCGCGTAGGCCGTCCCGTCGACGAGCACTGCCTTGTAGACAATTCCCCGCTCGGCGGCTCCGACTACATACGCCGTCGCCTTCAGTAGCGTCTCGAGCTCTATCTCCGTCTCTCCGTCGACAGACACTAGTGTAGCCTTTTGCTCTCCATCACCTTTCATTGCTTCCGCCGCAGCATATGCCGACGTTTCTGAGCTCTCTTCGGTGCCATCGCCGTCGCCACTGCCGCTGCAGCCGCAGTCGTGCTTTTTAAAGCAGCATGAAAAGACGCCGCCGCCGAGCTCTTGCACATTTTCCTCGTCGTCGGCGGCAGTTTCAACCTGCTTCGTCTCAATCCCTTCACTCTCATGCTTCCTCTTCTTCACCTGATATATGTACAAGAACACTACGAAGAGTGCTCCGATTCCGACGAAATCTCCAGCGGCGATCGCGAATATAGTAGTCGGCCTGAGCCCCCGTGGCCTTGCCGATCCCCCACCGCCGCCATTCCCAGCTAAGGAATCCGCATTCGGGCTCTCGGGTATCGCCGCAAAGGCCTTGGACACCGGGGGAGTTGCCGTGGCGGCGGAGACATTGTTAGGAGGAGCGTTGGAGAGCGAGGAGGAGATGGCGCATTTCTTGATAAGCGGCGAGCCACAAAGACCGGGATTCCCCGCAAAGGCAACCGCATTCTGTGCGGTGAAAGCTCCGGCCTGTGGAATTGGCCCGGTGAGGTTGTTGAACGAGAGGTCGATCATGGCGTTCGCGGGAAGCGCCGAACCGAGCTCCGGCGGTACCGTGCCGCTTATCCGGTTGTGCGACAAATTCAGGTACCGGAGGCTCCCCGTGCCGAGACCCGGCGGGAGGGAGCCGTTGATGAGGTTGGAGCTCACATCGAACACCTCGAGGGAATCCGACACGCCGGCGGGGAGCTCGCCGTAGAAGTAGTTATTGGCCAGAGAGAGAGTGGTGAGATTGGGAAGGAGCGCGAGCTCCGCGGGGACCGGACCGGCGAGTGCGTTGCCGGAGAGGTCGAGGCGGCGGAGGTGCTCTATGAGCGCAAGCTCCGGCGCGACGGCACCTCGCAATTGAGCATTGGGGAGGCTCAGGCCGATCACTCTGCTGCTGCTGCTGCTGTTGGTGATTGCAGGGAATTCCGCGCAGACGACACCGTTCCAGGAGCACGGGGTGTCGTCGGCGTAGTCCCAGTCGGCGAGCGCCGCGAGGGGGTCGTCGAGGACGGCGTACTTGAAGGAGAGGAGCGATACGCCGTCCGGCGTAAGCGCCGTGATCGAACAAGCCAGTAGGAGGAGGAAGAGGAGGAAAGAGAGGAAGAGAGTGGAATTGAGCATGGTGGTGTTTTTTCTTGTTTTTGGGGAGGGGTTTATGTTGTAGCAAATTTGGGACAACACAAAATGTGTGTGCTTTAGAAAGAGGATTTATGGGGGTGGAATATATGAAGAAGGGGAGGAGGAGGAGGAGGTGGTGGTGGTGGTGTTTGAGGGGTTTAGTTAGTTGTTGAACAAAAATGTGTTGTGAGGAGAAGTGGTGGAGTGATGTGAGGGGTGTGGAGAAATGGAGGGGTTGGGGTGTGGTAATGAAAGAGGAGCAGAGCACAGAGGACATTAAATTTTGAAGGGGATCATTTTAGGCGCAGAAGAGCGCGCCATAAATATTTTGACCTTGAAGAACGTTATAAAGAAGCAGAGGAATAAATTGTATGAGTCTATTGTCGGATCGTTAGCGCTAATAATTAATCTCAAAATCTAAGTGGTTAGAAAAATATAATCAAATTACTTATAGCCTACAGACTTAACGTTCATAATTCTCGATTGTTGTGACTAGGCCCAACTTGTTTCATACTATTTCGAACATGACTCGATCTAATTCAGTCTCACACTATTTCGAACGTGACTCGGCTAACTCTGATCTTCCGCCACAGGATAAGATGTTGGTCTCTTTAACTCGACATCTACGACCACCTAGATTTTTTTACTTTTAAAAAATATCTAAACACTTAATATGTTGACGAGTTTATATGACACATTTATAGTACTTTTTACAGTTATACTTCTAATAGTCAGAAAGATGGTTCTCTTTATCAGTGATTCTACATGAAATTTCTAACCAGTTAATGAGATTTTGTTATTTATGGTAAGTTGTTGGTTGACTTCGTAGTATTTTCGCGTAGAATAACATGGGTGATATATATACATGATATGCAGTTTTTTTTTTTTTTTTTTTTTTTTTTTTTTTTTGACTATTGTATACAAGTAACCTAAAATATCAGATGAAATTTATTAACATATGGATGAAGTTATAAACATCCAGGTGACACCTGGGCCCTAGCATTGACCTTGCAGGGTTAGTGGAGAAGGAAGAAGCTGTTAATGATCAGTAGCTAGGGTTGCTCAGAGACCATGTGACTAGTACTGGAGTGGTTCTGTTAATTACAGCTACAACCACCAAATTAAGGAAAAGTTATTGCATGCTCCTGGGTTTTACCATCTTACTCACAATCCAAATATTTGAACAAATCCGAAGACATGTGCTGGGGTTTTCAACTGGGTATATTTGTAATTATCGCATTTCTTTCTCAATACGCGTAATCCTTGTCATATGGAGAGTTGAGCTCATAAATATTTGTATTTGTAACTTTTTAACCGTCAGATTTTCTTAAAACTCGTCTTAAAACTCATACAACACTATTATCGATGTGTCTTCTTAAGTTTTCTTTGCTAGTGTTGGGCTGATTTTGCGGCAATTTAATGACTAAAAAATTATAAGCATGTTAAACTCTTTCGCTTTTAAAAGTACCGTCGTATGGATTTTGCAAAATATATTAATTGTCTGTAAAAAGAAATCTTTTCTCAAAGTCATCAAAGTATGTATCTTCTTTATTATTTTTCTAATAATTTACTATACATTAGACATGTAATGAACTCTTCACCCAATTAATTCCGTGCTTCATTACCACACATTCTAGGGTGTTTGGAGCCCTACTTTTCATGCTAACTTTTTCAATACTTTTTAAGGCATATTATGCGTTCTCGCGCAAGTATTCGCGATTTGAAACTTGTTAAGCCTCATCACCTAGCATTTTTCCCAATTTGATTATTATTTATGGAAAATCTCATTTTACTTGGAGAAATGTGTTGCGTGTCGTATGTTTTTCTTGTACCAAACCTATTATGTGTTTATTTCCCCAGTTCAAATTATCATGAGTCAAAAACCTAACTTAATATGTAACAATTAACTGGATAATTTGTACAACTCACAAAATAAATGGTAGTTATGATAGTCGAAAACGCTACAGCTAGACTAGGAATCAACAATTGTTTGTGAACTAGTACGCAAATGCTCATCCTTTCATAGATAATAAACTAAAATTGCTTTGAAGTATTTGAATTTGAATCGAGCACTATCGTCGGCGACTTCAATGGTGATGGCAGTTTTCAAAACCAGCTTCTCAGAGCGAAAATTCATCGGTGGTATGTATTTCTTTTGGGTACATTAGCATATGTTCAGAATAATATTTTCTGGAATATGAGTGCAGTTATGCAGAATAGAATTTTTTATTTTATTCCCACCAGAATAAGGATGCAGAAAAAGCAGTAGAATTACTCTGAATTTTGTTTTTCAGAGGAGTAAGTACTCTAACTTGGATGCAGAAGAACATTAGACTTTTGCACCTCTAAACAAAGAATATGTAACTTGCTGGAGAACTTCAGAGACCAGATAGAATGTATGCAGCTTCTCTGGAAAGTGGAAAACCCAAAGACAGATACTCGAAAAGATTACCTCGAATCAGGTATAGCTTTCGGATGCTCGCTACGCTAAACGTATCAACAATTGCGTCGGCTTCTCTGAGGATCGCAAATCGACCTTCCCTGCATTAATCTCCTGAAGAAATTGCAAACTGCAATGCAATGTATACTGATCTCGGAAGGAACAGAGTTCAGCATTAACTAACATAGATACTAAGAACAGAAACAAGAACAAGAATTACACTAGTAAATATTGAAACTTAGAATTAGGGTTATGAGGCTGAGAATGCTCTCATTCTTTGAAATGCTTAGAAGGGGGAAATTCTAGAGTTAAAACTAACATAGAGACTAAGAACAGAAACAAGAACAAGAATTACAGTAGTAAATGTTGAAACTTGAGAATTAGGGTTATGAGGCTGAGAATGCTCTCATTCTTGAAATGCTTAGAAGGGGGAAATTCTAGAGTCAAAAATGACTGATGAATTCAGAATAACTGCAATTCGAGTTAGTGGTTATATACACTTTCAAAGGTTTACTAAGGTTGCTAATTTGTGATTACGGAGATATCAACTTCAAAATAATATTAAACTGCGTGAAGAAGAGCAATCAGAAACTTATGAGAGAGCATAATATAAGGAAATAAATTAGAAAGAAAAAAAAAAATCCTCATCAACTACCTTACCTTATTATTGATGTTACAAACTACTGTAGGGGTCAAAAAAACACCCAACCATACAAAGTTTGGTACCCCCTCTGCAGCTGCTTCATTTTGAAAATGGGTAATTTACCCAAGCAACTTCTTCCAATTATACGAAAATCCTACAATCAGTCTTGAAAGAAACGGTGAAGTCGTAAGTAAAATACAAGAGAGACTTCTAATGATTGTATAATAGGACTTTAGTAGTATCCCGCAGATATGCGTCCATATCGTATCCAGCAAGATGCATTCGCCATGCGAGGGCTTTGGCAGCCTGCTTCCTGTTATCAACACAAAGTCTCTTAAGTAGGCGATTGCCAACTGGTTGCATAAAATTGAAACCTTTTCTCAATGCATAGAGCATAACATCCAATGCCGAGGATAGATCCCTAGTCCTGCATAAGCAATTAATAAGAAGGACGCAGCTTGGCGGAGTAACGTCAATGTCGAGCTCTCTCAGAATGTTAAAAATCCTAAGAGCGTCCTCGACTTTTCTCGCCTGACAAAACCCAATAAGCCAAATTGTGTACGGAAATGGACGAACGGAACCGTGTTTCCGATCCATATCAATTAAGCCTCTTATTACTTCTTCTAACTCACCGTCCTCAAAATGTTTCCTCACCGCTGCAACTACTCCAGCTTCTTGAGGATTTTGGCACTGTTGAGACAAGTAGTTCAACCAGAGGTTCACTGCTTGCGATATTCTCTTCTTCCTACACAAAGTTCTCATGAGGGTGCTGTAGATCGACAAGCTAGGGGTGGACCCACCCCGCAATATATGCTGAAACACCATGAAAGCATCGTCTTCTCGGTGAGCCTTCATGAGCCCATCGATTAACGTCCCGTAAGTGACTGCGTCAGGGGAATGCCCCTTCATTTGAAGCTCTTTGAAGAGCTTCAGCGCCCCATCCGGATTCCCCACTTTACATAAGCCATTGATCAGTATGTTATACGTGACAACGTCGGGCACAACTCCGCTGTCTATTATACCTCGGAGAAGCTTATACGCTTTCAGAACAAGCCCCGACTGACACATCTCCTCGACCAGCCGACGAAGGCTCTCGCTATCGCGGACCTGGTTGGCCCCGTGGGAGAGCCTAAGGAACAGAGAAGGGTTTCGTCCCATCTCCATCTTATAGAACAGGATGCGGGCTTCTTCTAGCTTCCCAGCCTTGCAAAAACCGTTAATGAGCGCATTAAACGTCATGACCGTCGGATAGCACCCTAGCTTCCCCATCTCATCGAAGATTTGCTGCGCCTCGTGAACAAGACCTTCCTTGCACAGCCCGCAAATCATGATAGTGTACGTGGCCGAGTCGGGGAACCTGTCGTTCTGCGAGATCTCCAACCTGAGAGAACGCGCCCGATCAAGATAACCCGCGTCGCAGAGGCCCTTAATGAGAGTGTTATAGCAGAATGTGTCGGGGACTAGACCGCGATTAGACATCTCGCCCAAGAACGCGAAAGCATCCTCGATTCTACCGGCCTCGGCGTGCCCTCTGATCATTATCGTATAGAGGACGACGTCCGGCGCCACATTCCTCTCCAGCATCTCCCTGTAATGCCGACACGCCTCGTCGAACTGCCCCGCCCTGAACAGGCCGTCGATCAAACAGCTGTACCCGCTCAATCCGAGAACGAAACCGCCCTCCTCCCGGAACGACTCCAAATGCTGGAAAGCCTCGTCGATGCGGCCCAGCTTGCAGAACCCGCTCAGCAACGCGTTGTACGTGATGGCGTCGGGGCCGCACCCCTTGCGCCTCATGGAGTGCAAGAGGCCGCTCGCCTCGTCGAGCTTACCGGCCTTGCAGAGGGACGAGAGGAACACGGTGTAGATGGCGGTGTTGGGGGGGATGCCTCGGCCGAGCATTTCGTCGAACAGGGCGAGGGCGTCGTCGGCCATGCCGGCCTTGCAGAGGCCGTCCATGAGGATGTTGTAGGTGGCGCGATTGGGGCGGCAGTCGGACTTGATCATGCGGTTGTAGACGGCCATGGCGAGCAAGACGACGCCGCTGCGGACGAGGGCCCGGAGGAGGGTGTTGAAGACGAAGGTGTTGGGGCGGGCGCCGAAGTCGGGCATGCGGGCGAAGGCCTCGACGGCCTTGGGATGTTGTAGGTGGCGCGATTGGGGCGGCAGTCGGACTTGATCATGCGGTTGTAGACGGCCATGGCGAGCAAGACGACGCCGCTGCGGACGAGGGAGTGGAGTAGGGAGACGAGGGACTCGGTCAGGGAGAGCTCGGCGGAGAGGGAGATGGTGGCGATGGGGTGGAGGAGGAGATGCAGATGATGGGGGTTGGATCTCCGGAGAAGAGAGTGGGGGTGGGCTCTGGCCCATCTCATGCGGTCATGAAGAGCAGAGAGAGATACAGAAGAAGAAGAAGAAGAAGAAGAAGAAGAAGGAGGGACGTCGGGTTGGGGAGGGAGAAAGAATATCGTCCGGGGTGCGGCAGCAGAGAGCTGAAGAAGTCAGCAGGGCAAAATTACACGATTGGTCCTCCAACTAAATATATAATGATACTGTTACTGATAATCCAATAATAATACAAAAAATAGAAATGAGTCTAACTATTATACTCTTATCATTATATATCCTTTTTTATTCATAAATTTTTAACGGTTAAATTTATCTCTTTAATCAATTCCATCCGTTAAATTATACTATTCAACAATCATCCACTCAACCCTAAAAGACCATTATCACCGTAACCGAAAATCACTAATCATCCTAACATCACATTTTTCGTTCAAAGGCCGAAATTTTATGTTTGAAAATTTATGAGTATAAAGGAATCTATAAGTTGCTGTACTCCAAATATAATATTACCTACACATCGGTTATATATCAGCATTTAATAAACTATAAATTAAATTATAAAACTTAATTTAAAAACTTATGTTAAAAATTATAATAAATTAAAATTTTACACGCCTTGTGGTTTGAGGACTAAAAGTGTAATTTAGCCTGAATTACTTTCACACATTATTATTATAATATCATCAATCAAGGGTAAACAGGATATAAGAACAAAATACGATTTCATCCCCACAATAAAAAGATTGGGACAAACGTAAAAGCTTCCACAAAAGTCAAGGGTGATTCTCTGTCTTTTTTATTTTTTTAAACTTTTTTTCTCGCTTTCAAATACACAACAAAAAGAGTCCAGAGGTGTAATACAGAGTACGAAGAACCAAATTTGCATAAGCTTTTCGCCGAGTTTTAACAAAAGTCACAGGATACAGCAAATAATTCCGCATTCGGTGAATCTGATATAGAGAAATAGTTTAGAGGCAAAACAGATAACTAATCTGATAAATTTTTGCACTATCCAGTTCATAAAATTGTGCTTCCTTGGAGCCTAGTTCATACATCCAAACTCTAAATTTCAACGGCCTGGGAATGATTGAAGATGGTGAGCTAAAAGATCAGCAAATTACTATGCTAGCCATCACAAGAACCCCTAAGACAGGTTTCACCTCACCTTCAGTTCCGTTTGAAATGTTCTCGGATAAACCTCTCTGCGTGAGATGGATACTTCTCTCGGATGTATGCTCGAAGACATTTCTGGTATGAGAAATCGATCCAGCCACCGTCATTTCGTACAACAAAGAGGCACCTTGAATATCTGAATTGTGGATGTCTGTCGACCTAAATACAGAAAAAAAAAAAGAAAAGAAACAAAGAAGACAAGTTATGTGAAAGTTCATGTTCAATTTAAAAGGATTTTTGGTAAAACCTTTTTAACAAAATTGGCAAACACTAACTTAAAGTAGTCAATCATGCCAAAAGGCAAGGAAGATGCACAAGCTTTAAAAAAATCGTACATGTATATTAATATTTAACAGTCCACAGCTTAAATCTTTCTAAATTTTGTGGTATTTTCATCCATAACCAATGGATTGAAAATCCCTGCATGAGATGCTGATAATGCAGAAAAAATAAAAAAAACAAGGGAAAGAGAAATAAGGCAGGCACAAAAAAGAACGAGCAACTGAATGTCATCTAACAATGTCACACTGCAGCTCAATTAAATGGGCCCTGAAGTTGCCTTCATTTTCGCTCAAATATTTTACCAGTTTAATTAAGGCACACAACGTGATATTGATTACGAACTACATTTATTCATACGAATCTGTGCAAATAAACAAAATTGTGTGAATATAAAACAACTAAAATACAGGTAAAATGTTATAAGATTGTACAGCTAATATTCAAGAGAAAATATGCAAGATCATGAATTGGGGACTTACCATTACGGAGTTGAGGCCACAACCAATCTTATCCTCTGAATGTGGATGATAGGCGAGAAGCTTTTCTACAACAGCCTTCTGGTCCTCTGCACTTAGATGTTCACCATCCCTGTATCTGCTGCAAAATGAGTCAGTTAAAAGGGTAGAATAAACTGTGGCAGACCATACAACATTGTGAAAATTGCGACTCGACGAGTAGTAACACTGCAGATCTTCCTGGCCTCCGCATACACCGCCTTGAAAAATCTTTTGCTTCAATTCGTAAGCAACCTATAAGCAAGTTTTACTTGCTTGGTTTCCAGATGATCCAACTCCAAGGGAAAATGGAAAATTTACAACCAATTTCCTCATCTTTGCTCAGTCTTCAGAAAATCCTCGACGTTTACCAACAATCAAACTGAAGCATCATTGCACTGAATCATCAGGCAGTGATACTTTAGTTTTTCTCGTCATCTCATGACATCTGTTTTTGTAAAAATTTACAGGTATCACACCTAAGTCTTATGCTTCTCGCACTATGAAATACGTAACTTGGTTGAGTACATTCACATAGTGCGACCGCCTATCACTGATTTTTCATTTTTCGTGATTCCTAGAAGAATGGGACTCCCCAGGTCGAAGTTATCACTTTGCTCCCTAAAAGCTTTCGGTTAATGAGCTGCTTGAGCACAAGCTGCAAAACTTACATATATTTTCCAATTCGCTAAATTCAACTCAAGTCGTCTTTAGCTTCCGTGCCCTTTTCATGGCTTCCGCATTTAGAGTTTAAGTTGCCTTCTTATCTTAAGCATTTTCATTTTTGTAACACACAAAGTTCGTGGAGCTCTCTAGTGCTTCACTTCCATGTTCTGTAGCATAAAGCTTCCCATAACATGCCAAAGTAGTAGATGATTAGTGGTGCAAACCAACAAGTGTAGAAAAAGCTTCATTTGTACAGAGAAAAAAAGCACTTTTTCTACTGTTGGCTTCGCCGAAAAAGAATGCAATCGACATACATATCATATAGCGTGAGTAATCTCAATTGCCACGAAAGATTGCAGAAAAAGGGAGATCGATTCTCCAATCAATTTATCAGGACATTTGAGTCCAGGAAACGCCATTAGAAACCACTGTTTGAGGAATCCGCTTTCTCAAAAAAGGATTACCCGATGACCTACCACCATAATTCTAATTCGAGCTCTCCGGTACCTGTTGGAGTGGAGTATATTCTTGGTGAGGGCGATGATGGGCCCGATGTCGCTAAGGATCTCGGCTTCCTTATCCTTCCACCGGCGAAACCCGGGCTCGTCGGCCCAGGCCTTGGAGAGGGAGGGGGGAGCGGGGCCCTTGGCCCCGAGCGGAGCGCCGACCCCGCCGTCGACGTGCGGCGGCGGCGCTGGCGGAGGGAGGTCGTCGGCGGTGGAGAGCGCCGAGAGGTGACGGCGCGCCGCCCCGAGCGCGGCGGCCCCGGCGCCAGCGCGGGGGGCGCGCGCGCTCCAGCGGAGGAGGAGGAGCGGGGCGCCTCGCGCGAGGAGGAGCGCGGCGGCGAAGGCCATGTGTGATACCGTCGCGTTCGATTAGGCGAGTAAGGACTAAGGAGGGTTCATGTACTAGTACTACCGACCTGTCCGTGTGTATTGTGAGGAAGTGATCTTTGTTTGCGGTGGGAAAGTATACGTACATATGATTTACAGGTGATGTACCAACTAAAGATATTTTGAATCAACAATATGCACCATTAAATATGTATGTACCATTAATTAAATATTATGATTTCAAAATTATAGGTTCAACAACTTAGATTCTTCCACGCAATTAAATCAACTGTGAGACGAACTAATCAAGTGAAATTCCCTGAACTATTATACGAAATGAAAGAAAACATACGAACTTTCCTGCTTGCAGCAAGACACATGAGAAATCCCAGGTTTGATCGAGGATGTTGCTCAAATTTTATTCTTCTAAAGAGTTGATCATTCCCCAATACCTCAGTACAAGGAACGTTTACAAAGAGCGATAAATTAGAACTAAGAGTTGGCATATTTAGCCACCTCCAATTATCTGATACAGTAAAACTTATGCTTGGTTTGATATTGCATTAACAAAATCAGATACAAGAAAAGAGGGGGAGATATAACTGGTTTCCTGAAGCTGGCTGTAAGTTCGGGATCCCAAAAGGTTTTCCCAGTCTTTACTTTTGACACCAAATGTTTACTAGAAAAGAAAATCACTAATCCTTCGATCTGAGAAAAAGTAAATCATCTTTTAACTCTGGATTACCCTGCAAAGCTATCTTCTAAGAATAGCATTTCGATCCCAATGGTAATATTTAATCTTTAGGAAGAATTTCGGTGTCGACAGAAGCTGCCCTTTTCCCAGTGTAGCGCTGAAAAAGAAAGCCAAAGATTAAGAAATTAAACGTGATAGAAAACTAGAAGATTTTCTAATTAATATTGAGCTCGACTTACCTGCTTCCCAAAGGAGAAAGGAACGTATTTGTATTTAATCATATGAAGAATTTGTCGCTTCATTGTGACCGTGAACAACACAAACCAATAGAAAAGTAGAATCGGCCAAAACACTGGCACGTCGAACACACTAAAGAATGTCGCCACGAAAGCGATACATACCGCTTTAGTAAGTGAATACCTGCACAGGAGAAAATGGAAAGTTATTAATTGCACCTAGTTATGAAAGTACAGATAGCTCTAACGACTCAACAGCCTTTGTAAGGTCAATAAATCAATTGACAAAGTGGACTACTACACAAAGAAAGGGCATGCACGACGGCCAAGCATAATCTCTCCTGCCTAAGAGAAACAAATTTCGATGATTAGAAAAAAAGCAAAAGAAAGAAAGAGACCGGTTAAGTTAAAAAATCATGCAGAACTGTTGATAAATTGCATTTGAAGATGCAGCTGGAAGGGCTGTCAGGACACAAAAGTAGCTTAATCAAAGAGTAGAAGCTCAAGCACCACCAACCACTAACTAATCACATAATGACTAAGGCAACTGATCAACTTTTTATTGGAGAAGTGAGAATCTTAATCTTTATATATGCCCATCTTATGTCTTTTCTAGTAGAGAACTTAAAACTTGAGATTATTTTCCCTCATTTCAATAGTCATCCGCTTATGAGAAAGAAATGCCAAGTGACACGGTAAGGATGATAAAACTATTGGTTAGATATGAGAAAGCATCACCAGGATAAGGATGCTATAAATTACCTAGTATTAACAAGGACAAGATAGAACCTGAGAATGGCATTAGAAGGAAATATGAGATTAGACTTTTTCTTGTGATGTAATCTTGCAGTTTGTTGAACTTTCCACTCATTTTCTCCCATTTAGTGGTTATTTCGGCTGGATAACTTGCATGGTAAAATAAAGCCAAAATAGAATTGCTAATGAATTCTAATTTTAGTCATCGTTTATATCCATTTATAAAACCTACTTTGGTCGACCATAAATTTATTTTTGATGAGACAAATTAATCAATTAACTACCCAACTCAGGCAAGCATCCCAAACAACAAGCAAGCATCAGACAGTGTTTACAAATAACATAAATTTCTTTTCAGAAGTGGCTGGAATGATAATGCACCAACAGATTTAGACATCAACATAGAAAATAAGCAGACAAGGACCAGATAGATTAGTATCTCCATCAAACCAAACAACCAATATTGTAAAAGAGCAGCTAAACAGCATGACTAATAATAAGACATTTTTAAGAACATAAAATCAATAAATCAACGATGTACAAAGGTAGCTAACTAGGATCACAACTACAACAACATTTTGTAATGAAAAGCTTCTAGCAGACCCCGTTTGGAAATGTGGTGCATTGTCTCTGACACTTTTAAGGGCCTAAAAATTCCCCATCGACTCTGACACTTTTAAGGGCCTAAAAGAAATTTAGAACTTCCCTCCTTTGATGCTCAAATATTGTCGTCGGAATCACCCTGAGAGCACGTTACACCAAATGCTTCTCTGGTGCCAACATTATTTCATAGCATTAGAGAAGAAAAGCTTGATAATGGAAGTGTTTAGACCCTCTAAAGAATCAAAGCATTAGTGTTATGGGCAACATATATTTCCTGATTAGGCCTTACAAGAGGTTGCACATCCTAAGCACAATGATAATAAGCAAGAACATACGCATTTACACGAATTTCAATTCATTAAAATTCCAAGTAAACGCGGATGCAGAAACAGGCTTAATCTTCAACTCTCCTGACCATCTTTACGCCTATTAATTCTATTTCTTTCTGCCCATCATACTCCATGTAGCAAAGAGAGTTAGCAACACCAGGAGATCCGACATAGAGCTGTCGTTCCTAAACTGAAAAATCGTCCTCACAAGAAAGAGAAAAGATAACATAACTAATGTTAAGATGTAAGAACACCAATATCTATTCCAGGGAGAAATCAATACCCGGGCCAAGCTACAAAGTTTTCATTTCTACGCCAATTATTCAGCTTTCAAGCAAATCCCTCCTAGATCTGCCGATATCACATAACTCCCACAAACTGCAAGTACCCTGGAATGCTCAATCCGCATTATCATGTCCTGGTACTAATCTATTTAGGTCAAATCACCAATTTTACCGCATAAAAACCCTAAACTTATAAACAAGAACATCAAATCCTTCCTCTGCCCACCAGAGATCACGCATCAAACAGATCGAAAGAACCGATTTTGAAGGGGTTACGCACCAGAACTTGAACTCGGGGAGGCGGCGCACAAAGGGGCGGAACTCGTCGGAGGAGCGCGTGGGGAGCGCGGGGCCGTCGCCGAGGCTCTCGACCTCGGGGTCGACCTGGGGGGAGAGGAAGGCGATGAAGAGGTTGAGGACGTAGATGCCGAGGGCGTAGGAGACGATGTAGAACCCCTGGGCGAACCAAACGCGCACGGCGTAGACGAGGGCGAGGGCGCCGAGCCCCACCCACCGCCGCCCCACGTGCGGCGTCGCCCGGTCGAGCAGGTGCTGGTACCGCCGCGCCGCCTCCGCCGCCCACGACTCCATCGCCCCCGCCGCTCCGCCTCCTCCTTCCCCTCCTCCTCCTCCTCCGCCGCCGCCGCCGCCGCCGCCGCTGGAGGGATCCATCATGGCGTCGCCTCCTCCGTGCGATCCCCTCTCCTTCGCGAGACGAGGTCTCTCTCTCTCTCTCCCCCTCTCTCTCTCTCTCTCTCTCTCTCTATCTCTCTCTCTCTTCGCTTATTGGCGTTGTCGAATGAATGGAGAGCCTCGAAATGGGAAAAGGGGGAGACCCGTGGGAGTTATCATATATAGCAAAGAATGGAGATTAGATTATTATATATATATATATATATTAGATTAGAGAGCGCAAACGAAGGGCGATGTGCATCTATCTTCTGACTTATCTTCCCAATTTTTCTAATTTAAGTTTCACTCTTTTTTTCCAATTAATTTTTTTTTTTACCTCCCTTAAACTCTATTTGTTTTTTTACTTTTGTCCCTTTCCTCTTTTTAATATGTCCGTCAACGGCATCAAGCCCAATATTACCATTCTTATCTTTGTATTTATAATTATCTTGATTTAGTATATAATGTTTGCTGTCTATTTTAGAATAAAAATGCATTAACCATTAGATTTTAGGCCCTCAATCAAAATAAAATCAATTGAGTTCGATAGTTGTTATTTATTTTAGTGAAAACAGATTTTAATTTGCATTCAATTCTAGAATCGGAATGGTCCCAGCAATTTATAGTTCAATCTAATTTTGAATTTTTAATTGGTAAATTATTCAAAATTTTCTTTTACTTCATAAATATCCCAATAGTTTGTTTTGGTTTTCATTTCAACAATAAATTCAAAATTGTGAATGATATATTATTTTACTTTTTACTCTAATATAATCAAATTTTATTTTATTTTATTTTTCAATTACGAACCGAATGTGTCCTAACATCGGCCTAAAATATGGTATTGATTAGACCCGTGCAAAGTCCAACCGGGTCAAATTTTCAAAGCACTGGGGATCCGACCCGGTCAACCCTGTCTAGACTAATGTGTTTAAGCCCATCAAATGTAATGGGCCTGTGTGAATTGTGGTCTGGGCTAAATGGAGCCCATTTGGCCCATATTGGTCCATTGGACAAGGCTGAAGTTGGATTGAATTTGCATCTGCATCCACCAACTGACGAGATCCTCCTATCGACCAACGAATCAAGCAGGCAAAAGGGAGAGCTCTTTGTTCCTGGTTCTTCTGTAGCTGGATTCTCTGGAAACATGAATTTTTAGAACATTTTGAGATCGGTTTTTTGACTTCGGACAGATAAGGTACTAAATCAAGGAAGCAAAAGCTTACAATTCTGTGTGCAGGATTTTCTTCTCACAAGATTCATCCCGCCATTGATTTTTAGTATAATTATCCTGCACTGTTCAATATAGGTGGCACAGATTAATTCTGCTAAAAATCTAACAGTTGTATCAGCAACCCCGTGGGTGGTAGACAATTCAAATCTCTAAAATTAAGATTGTGAAACCCACAAACTTTTTCTAATGAATGAAGTGGGTAACATATCACTGCACTCCAACTTGTGAGCTCGGATTGGCAGCATGATCTCACCTTTTTCTCTTCTTGTATCTCACTGCTTGGAGTTCACTAGTTTAGACCATTCATTTTGTAATCATTTGTTTATGTAAGGTACACCACTACAAAACAAACAATTTTATATATCTAGAATTAATTTCATACAGATTTCTACAAATATAGTGAATTACAAATATATCCCTACAAAGTTCAACTTTCATATATTGTCCCTATAAAAGTTTTAATATTTTCAAATGTCTCTCTGGTTTGTTATTGTTAAAGAATCGTTTATATTTTCAATTTTGTCATCACAAATATGTTCCTCTAAAAACCATAACAGTATAATATAAAAGGGTAAAAATATCAAAAACTAATCAAGCTTCAATATTTAACCTATGGTTAAATAAATTTTTCTAACCGATTTTAACGGTAGGGATATATTTGAAAATATCAAAATTTTTATAGAAACAATATATGAAAGTTGAATTTTGTAAAAATATATTTCTCATTCACTACATATTTACTATATTTGCAAGGAACTATATGAATTAACACTTTTATCTAATGCCCTTTTAAACTCGATTACTTAGGCACGTACACATACCAATCATGATACCATTTAGAATTTTTATTTAATTTTTTTCCTTCTTGTTGGAAGCAACCTACTCGTCATAAATGGGATGATTTCCATAAAAAAAATAATAAAAAAAGAGCTCATAATTTAACTTTAACAAAATCTAATTTTGAATTCTATAGTGGAATACCAATGGTTTAAAGGATCTTATACGTATATGCTAAAAAGACATCATGCATTGCATCACACAAAGGATTTGGGCTTTAATAATAGTGGCAATATCTTTCTCAAAAAAACAAAAAAAATAGTGGCAATATATAACCGAAAAAAGAAAAAGAAAAAAGCTATGGTTGCATAACACGTGAGGTGTCAGATGCCATATTGATTATTGAGTGAGGGGAAGTAGCAGTTGACGTGAAATGAGAATGTGGCCCACGTGTCAAAATCTTAATCTTTAGTGCATGTAGGGATGCAAATGGATCCGGGTTGGTGGAGCTCCGTCCCGATCCGTCCCGAATGGGGTGGTAAGTGGGAATAAAAAATATAAAAAAATATAACCCGCCCCGAATCCGCCCCGATCCGCCAAGTAAATGGAGCGGGAGGTGGGAGACTCTTTTCTTCCTTCAATCCGCCCCGATCCGTCAAAAATCCGGCTCCCGCTCCGATCCGCCCCGAATGGAGCGGTAAGTGGGAGCCAAAAATAAAATGAAAAGTAACTCGCCCCGAATCCGCCCCGCCCCGATAAGAAATGGAGCGGGAGGTGGGGAAACTCTCCCGCCCCGTTTGCATCCCTAAGTGCATGTGAATGTCTATTCATTTTCCAATTACTTAACAAATATGAAATCCGGATAGTTCTATATATTTATGTATGATATAATTGGGCTAATATTTTTAACTCAGTTTGAACATTTTGAATGTTGATTAGGTCCAAAATGTTAAGAAAGTTAAGCGTGCTAGGATGGGAGTAGTCCTACGATAGGTGACCTTCTGGAAAGTTGAATCGTTATATTTGGTATTAAAGTCAATTACCAGTTGGTATGAGATGAGTCTCGACTGAGCCAGAAGTATATAGCGGAGAGAACGAGACTCTCATATGATTCACTGTTGTGGGTAAAATGCGGCTCTTCCATAAGGTCGGTTCCTGATATTTATGAGTCTGAGCCTAACGAGAATGTCAGAGTTTAGAAGGGGGAGGGGGGGGGAGGGGGTGTGAGATCCCATATAGTTCTATATTATGATATAATAAGGCTACTACTCTTAATTCAGCTTGAGCATTTTAGGTGGTGGCTAGATCCTTAAAAGAGTTAAATGTATTAGGACGGAAGTAGTCCTAAAATGAGTGACCATATGAGAAATTAGGTCGTCACATTAGAAAATACACCTAAGTAGGGTCCATAAATAATTTTCTGAAATTTGCTTTAAAACAGTCTTCATAAGATTAATGAAAAAATATTGACTTTTAAATCACGTTGTTATGAGTACTATGAGTTGACCGAAAAAGTTGAATTTCAGATTCACATTTAGATTTTTTTAACATTTTAACTTATTATTAGTCAAAATAATTTAATGTCCATACATTATTATTTTTAAAAAAATATTATAGTATTTTTGTAAGAATTGTTTAGATAATATAATTAAGGATATTTTTTAAATTTATTGTGACTCGAGCATATTGTTAACCATACTGCTTATAAATTTAAAAATAAATATTTATCATTTAATCCATTGTGAGCTGTTGTTGCAGCTCAAAATTTAGGCCCAAAAAATGGTAGAAGCCAAGTTTCACTGACCCAAATTCAATACTTTTGTTGGGCCCAAACTTAAGCCTAACCAAACCGCCCATAGTCTAGCTCTTGATCAAACCTCAAGTATTCGAGATCAACTTTTACGCTCCAACTCAATGAGATCCATAAATCTTTTGCCATTACTATTTTTGTGCGGTTCGAAGGCTTCATCTAAGATTGCAGATAAAATATGCTATATACGACGAGAAAGCATGCTATTTGTTTTCATAAAAACTGTCGCGTCTGTAGCGCAATAGGAAAACAAAAAGACATATTTCTTAACTGTAACCCTCAACAACGTTAGATAGCCTTCAATATCAAACTGCCCTAACTAGTTGCCTTTTTCATGTTTTTTTACCCCCCCCTCTAAAGTACATTATAGAGTTACTCACGAATTAAATCCCTCATGAGGATCACATCGCCCTCGCCAGAAATAGTACCTTTTAGATTTCCTGTTTCTATCACTATAACCAACTATCAAGTTCTATATAGTTCTTGCAAAGGTCTTTTTTATGCACCAAACCTTTCGCAATTTGTAAGCAATGGCCTCACATATTCTGTTGCTCTATGTTGATGATATGAATCGATCGTTAGCTTCACCGGTTTTTTCTCAATACTAAGGCATCTTTAAGTCTTAAATTTTCTTGTCGCTTGTGATAGATCGAGCACTTCATAATAGGCAAGGGCAACTGTTCTCCTTTCTATGAGATAGTTGAGGCGTCGACGAGCCATCGGATAGTGGGACCCTAACATTAGGTAGAATTAATTCTCCAAAGCCTAAGAACATGCAAATATGAAACAGTAACTAACTACATGGACTAATCAACATCAATGATGTAAACTTTTACGACTTAACTAATGCAACTTTATGATAAATTATGATGTTTTAGTTGATCAATCACTTATCTCTACCGACATCTCTCTGGATACTCTTAATTTGGTATGATTACAGAACAAGCTATCTATAAACAGTCTCTAAGTCTTACGTTTAGACGAAGCCTTATTTGGTATGATTTTTTTTTCTTGAATTCGTACAAAATTACTATTATAATTCTCAAACAATATTACAGAGAATTTACTAGTAAAGGCAATTTTTGTATTATATAAGTAAAGACATTCGAAAAAGCACTGGAATTTTATTCGAAAATCTATAATAGCTTCTCAGCGCAACTGTGCAAGTTCTGTTCTAATTTTGAGCCACAAGCACTTATTTCTATTCTAATTTTTGTTTGGAAAATATTTTGGTGCTGCATTTTGGACAGGTCAAATGAAGGACCAGTGAAAATATTGTTGCTTTATTGTTGTTGTTGTTGCAAATTGGTGGTGAATCAAATCAATTGATAAGCCCTTTAGGTAAATTATGAAATATATATATATATAAAAGCTTGAAACTTGATGTAACACCCTGCATGTGTTATGAATTGGAATAAGCTGAAAAATAATATTGATCATCTAGGCTCTAGCTATATATTCATTATTGTCGTATCTGTAACGATCGTACAATTATTTTTATATCACTTGCGTGAAACATTATTATTTTTTAAAAAGTTTCAGTTTATTAGCCCGACTAATGAAATAGCTAATATATAAATATTCAGAGAAAATATGATTATTATTTCGAGATTTATTTAGCAATTTATAGTATTACGCAAGTTTGCAGAGTTTTCCTAATGAGAGATATTTTTCATTAAAATAAAAAGAGTACCAAATATTTTCCGTACAAAGCATGTGTCCAAACTTTATTAATGTTAACAAAATATAATGTTGACAAGTAATTAAGGTGTACGACACTATTAGTGGGGTAGGCACAATGTTTCGTACATTTATTCTTTTCCAATTTTCTCCTTTTATTATTATTGTTTTTTGGCTTTATATCTCTTGCTTTAATACTCTATCAAATTAATTTCACAGCTAAGTTAATAAATGTATTTAAATAATTTGTAATTCTTCCAAAAAATTTATTGTGTTAATAAGTCGCTCACCCACTTTAACTTTATTTAGTAATCTTATAATTAGAAACTGTTATTGATTAATATATAATCAAATATACATCTTTAAGTTTTCAATATATTTACACATATATATGCGAGCATAATAACATTAGAATAAATGCTAAAGATACTGTTTATTAGTAATTACAAAACGGGCATATAAGATATTCCTAAATGATGGTAGTTTTGAGATATAATCTAATAAAAATAATAAAAAGAGCAAGATCATATAAGCTTTTGATCTAAAGTTTTTTTTTTTTTTTTGAGAAAGAAAAGCACGCAACATGTTTCATTGATTTAAAGTTAATATCAATATGTGTCTCATATTCACTTATTATGCTCCCAAACAATGATTTGGTCCAATATATATTGGCTATATATAGAGAGAGAGAGAAAGAGAGAGTGAGTACGTCTCCTACGCTTTCGAAAGTATAGAGGTCTCTGCGTTTGTAAATTATTTTCCACGATGAAACATTCGATTTGACAATTAGATCCGTTAGACATAATGTCAAAAAATTATAAAATTTAAAGGCTAAATTACAGAAAACCCTTCTGTTAAAATTCGATTTTTAACCTTTTTTTCTGTTATTTAAAAACCTACATTTTGTCCCTTTGTAAAATAAAAAATGTGTACTTCGCCCCTACCGTTAGTGATCCGTTAGGGTTCTGTTATAAATTTTTTTTTATGTCAAAAATACCCCTTCGCCCTCTTCCCTGTTGCTTTGCCTTCTGCCGCCTCGCCGCCTCGCCCTCCTCCACTGCCTCGCCCTCGCCCACATCTCCGTCTACGCCAACAAACACCCCTTCGCCCTCCTCCGCCGCCTCGCCTTCGCCCTTGTTGCCATTACCCACTTCTCCATCCACGCCCACCTCGATTTCCTTTCTATTGTCGCCGAAATCGAGGGGCGGCGAGGATGCAGGAGGAGAAGGGGAGCAGGTGGAGAAGAAAATGGAGAAAAACTGCCGATCGAGACGTGAACCGCGACCGATCGAGGCTGCTGTTGAGGAAGATGAGGGAGGAGACAAAAATGGTGAGGGACAAAATGGTCATTTTATCATCACAGTACATACCGTACCCCCTGTGAATATTTTTTATTTTACAAGGGGGCAAAATATAGATTTTTAAATGATATGGGGGAAAAGCGAAATCTGATTTTGACAGAGAAGTTTTATGTAATTTAGCCACATTTAAATTCTAAATAGTTTTAATAATATAGATCATGCTTAATGAAGTTGATCGTCAAATCAAATGTTCCATCATTAAAAAATATATATATATATATATATATATATATACCTCTATCTCTCTCAATCCGAGGATGCAAAAAAATTCATGCCACCGGAAGCGCGAATATTTAANTATATATATATATATATATATATATATATATATATATATATATATATATATATATATCCATGAGACAAACATGTTCCCGGTTAGTTCATTAGTGACACACCTACAATACGGGTATGGATACATCTCAAACATTAAAAGCTCATGTCACACTTTACCAAAATTTTAAATTACAAACAATTGAAGAAATGAAATATTGTCCATTTAAAATAATAAAAGAACAAGAGATTCTGAGTTTAAATCTCATCGGACTTTTGATTAACTTATATCGCCCATATGCATGTAGACCCCAGTTGTGTAACTCCCAATTAATTAGGCTCCTATGCTTTTAATTCTAGATCTAATATTTTAATGTTACAGTATACTAGTTTGGTCAAAAATTGCAATCGAAACAAGTGATGGTCCCACCTCAGCATTAACTCACCAAGCCTACACAGTAACTGAGGCACCTAAAGTCAGAAGCAAATTAGAACACTGCTACCACAAAATGGCTCGACCTAACTATAATACATCATCATGTGGTTCAAATAAGATGTTATGCTAAATTGAAATCAAAGATGGTCCAATACAACAAGCTCCACACATAAGCCTCTGGAATCGGAGTGATTCAATACCTCTACTACAATACCGTCGCATATCCCATCGATCTCAATTAATTTTAAACGATAACGGTGACATAGCGTCTCAAATTCGTAAGCTAGCCTTGAGCTGCTCTGTGATTGCCTTTTGAAGATGAAATTGAATGAGAAGTTTTCTAGAGCGAGGCTGAGGCTGACACACCTTAGTATGGAGCCTAGCACTGCGACACTGACCGGATCAGAGTGAAGATGAAGTCAAGTTCTTTCTCGGAATGTGAGTCGGTTAATCCTAAGATGATCCTCGGATGCGCCACTAGCAACTTACTTGGTTGAGAAAGGATCGACTCAATCGGATTCTTCTGCAACTATTCACAACTGGCCCAAAACCAAACTCGGCTGAATGAGCCGAACAGTTTGTATTTATTGAGAAAACGAAATTACAAGTTGACTGAGATTTTTCTAATCCTAAGATGTTCTACTTTACTCAACTTTTGACTAACTACAAGATCGAAGTTGTCGGATCGTTGACGCTAACCATTAATCCCAAAAATTCGAGATGTTAGAAATACGGAATCAATTCACTTAAGGTGTATAGATACAGCGCCCACAAGTCTCGATTATGACTCGGCCCAACCAGCCTCACGGCACTTCGAACATGATTCGACCGATCCAATCTCACGCCACTTTGAATATGACTTGCCCTAACATAGCCTCCCTCTACAGGATAGGATGCTAACCCATTTAAGCTAACAGAAATGAAGTAAGCTAGAAACGGATTCGCGATCGGGCTAGCTGTTGCTAGCGGGTTAGCGGAGTCGATATCCCCCAAAACCCATAACACAATGTGGGGGGGGGGGACCATGAAGTTGAGGGAGGAACAGCACTCAAAGCATAACAACTAAGCCACGTGATGGCAGGCCACGCTTTGCTCCCTGTCGACTCGGCCGCCTTTTCTTTGCCTCTTCCAGTCTTCCCGTCTGCCTCCCTCTCACTCGGTGATGGGTGGATGCACAGATGATGACGAAAATGATAGTACATGGCATGTGCACCCTCTCCACTCCCTTGTACACCTTGCATAATTTTGTGTTACAATCATAGTTAGTTAATTCGCGAATTATTCGCGAATTATTCGCGAATTTTTGGAAAAACGAATTAAACGGACGAATTCGTATTTTTCCGAAAAATTCGGAAAAAAAACGTGTATTTTTGGGTAAAAATACGAATTCGCGAATAATTCGCACGCCGAATTATTCGCTCGCCAAAAAGACGCGGCCTCGCGGCTCGCGANAAAAAAAAAAAATCACTCTATCAAAATAATTTAATTTTTTATAGACTATCTTAATTTCTTATTTGCTTTATTTATTTATTTATTTTCAGGTATAATACAGTTTGCTATTTTTTTTTACTTGATTAACTTAATTTTGTAGCTCTTTATTCTTATATTCTTAAGAAATATAAATATTTATACTAATAGTATAAATCTTTAAAGAAAACAAATTTAATTTAATAGTCGAATTTTTGATCCCGAATTTTTAATTGGTGAACGTATAATATCCGTATAAATCACGTATCCGAATAATTGACAAATCCGTTTTTTAGCCGTATTTTTCAACGAATTTAAAAATTAGAAAACGAATTTTATTCGAATTATATCCGTACCGAATTTTTGCCGAATCCGAATTAACTAACTATGGTTACAATATATAATACTTGCATGGCATGGGTGCTAAACCTACGTATGGAGTTGATGTTGAGACCCGATAACCCGGCTCGAGTTATCCGTGGACCCCGATTCGAGTTGACCCGATAACCCGGTTCCAGTTAACTGAATTTTTATAATTTTAGGTTCGAGTCGAAGTGCAGTAGTGGATAAATTTTCAATCCAATCTTATTTCATTTAATTTCTTTCACTGTAGATACACAAAACACTATCATTATAAGCTGTTATTATGTTAGAATACGGGAAATCCGTTACGGAGGTCTTGGCCGAGCTTGTGAATTTTTTGGAGGACTGAATTCTCGGCAACACGAGAAGGGCGACATCGACTGACATTTTATTGCTGCGCGAAATTTAAATTTATTGCTTATACTGAATGAAACAGATAACTTACTATTTTTTTCTTTCTCGAAACATAAAAGTTAAAATCTACGCGGGCACCAATGTATTTCCCCAAATGCTAATCCTACCGTCTAAAGCTTGGTTTGGTATTAAGATTGACGTCATTAGATAAAATAAAGTTAAAATAAAAAGTATATAGGAATATGCTTCTGCGTTCTTTGATGGATCGCGATATGTGAAACGCAATATTATGTACGGATATAAACAGAATATTTTTTCATCATTCTTTCTCACCATACGTAACGTAATCTTTTTGTAATCTCAAACGAAGCCTAAGCCAAACATGCCAATGAATTCTAGTACCTCGTGAACACGCTGCGCAACGTGTCGAGATCACATTGATCATAAGTGAATATGATAGAGAGGATATATATATATATATATAAGAAATATATATATAAGAAAATTTAACAAAAAGGGAAAAAAAATAAAAAGAAAAAAAGCAAGCAAGTAGTGGAGAATAATCATGGGGCTCACAGCCTCGTGCGAAAAGGGCGCTTCAATTTTTCTCTTTATCTCTCTCATCTTGTACATAGTTTGTGTGTGTACGAGAGAGAGAGAGAGAGAGAGAGAGAGAGAGAGAGAGAGAGAGAGAGAGAGAGGAGTGCTCGTGGTGGTCGGTTAATTAACTCTATAAAGAGATAGAGAGAAGATGCTATATTGTTGCATGTATAAAGAGGGACCCATGCAATTCCCGTATTTGTTAGCATATATGCACCCAATATCTCTCTCTCTCTCTCTCTCTCTCTCTCTCTCTCTCTCTCTCTCTCTCTCTTTCCACCTAAGATTCCACATCACGTGATCCTCCCTGTACTCTTCTTTACAATGCCTAATTCATGATCTTTCCAGGGCACGAATGGTCCATGTGCTGTTCCTACATTGTTTCTGAATTTTTGTGTGCGCTATATATATTTTTAGTTTTTGACCAGTAACAAACGAATTAAAAATTTATTACAAGATAATGTTTAATCATCAATTATCTTTATTGTAAGTAACAAAAAACTTAATGATTAATAATCGAGATTCTAAGTTTTCTTTTATCTTTTGTATACGCTCATCACCCGTACTATATATTGTTTGCAATTGACCCTGCTCCCTCGCACGCGACTACGAATACACTGCATTTGGAGCCCAAGGGACCAAATAGCCCCAATGATCACAAACCTTTTGTAGATCCACCATGCTTCCTAAAAGCTACTAAAGTGGTCATTGAGCTCCATAGACCTTATACATAAATGTACTCCATATACCCTTTAATAGAGAAATCATAAAATCAACTTGGATGCATCCTCACTAAACAATAATTTCCACATAAAAGTACAAAATCACCCCTTCTTAACTTTCGGCAAAAGTTATGATCACCTCTCACCCTACACCAATTGTATATTCACAATGAGTAATTCATATATCATAGTTTTAATTTAATTCATAGAATAGTAATAATATTATTGGCCTCTCTCCCAACTTCCAAAGCATGTTCTAGTGAAACACATACTAATTTGTACCACCCACTTCAATTAAACCAGACGATTTTTTTAACTTGGTTTTGGAAACGTACTTGTACATGTACGCTAATAATCTTGAGCTCTGCATGTGATTGAGGAGAGCATATAATGAGTGTTACGTGTATGTACGTGTGTGTGTGTGTGGGGGGAATAAGTGCTTTGCTTCGCTCGACCAGCTAAGAAGAACAGCTGTACTAAAGGACTAAAAAATTAAGTAGCAGCATCTCAAAGTCCTTTTTCTAACAGCTGTTCAATGTAATAAAGAAATTAAGGATCAATTAAGCCTTTGCTGCTACTTATATTCCTATGACTTTAACTTTGGCATGCATGTATGGTTAAGGGGAAATTGGAAATTTTACCTGACTAATTAGCGCGTTATTTTATGATAATCCATCACTTTGGGTGTAATTTATCAAAAAATAAAGAGCATCATTACATTGGTAAGTTTCAAGTATATAGATTAATGGTTGTACTAATCCACTTAATGGTTTGTAATTATTGTTTAGAGTCAAAGAACCATATGTTAATTTTTTTAATTTCTTCTCACATTTGAGCTTTATTTTGGATCTTTTATTTTATATCTGTCATGATAGAGAATGTATAAATCTAAGGAGCTTATGGGCCATGACAATTACATATGTGTTAAAAAAATATTTCTCAATATCCAAACGGATCCAACAAAATGGACAATTTTATATGGGAGTTAGTGTAGCAGGGGATTCTAGAAATCGTACGCGCTTGTGACAACCCAAATTTTGGCTTCTGCAACGGTACAAAAAGTATGGGATTATACGTTTGTCAATAAAGCTTATTATTTGAGCGAAAAATTATATATAACAAATTTATCACTTAAGAACCTAAAAATGAGTATTCTACTATGGCCTACTAGAAAAATTCATAAACTTATGGAGACATTTTGGATTCATCAAAATATCTCAAATTAAAGCACCAAAAGAAGTATTGAATACAAATGCAATATTAAATTTTAATAATAAATTAAGCTTTTACAGTAATGAAATATTACACTAAATAATGACACAAATAATTCAATCCAAACCATATTGGATTAGTTGGGTAGGGTGGAAATTTATGGAAAAAACACTTCAGTAGAGAAAAGCTCTCCAATAATGCCTCGCTAAGGAGCTCTAATCTATCACCACGTATCACTTTTATCTCTATCCAAAATTTATAATTTTTCTCTCTAAAATTTAAATTTTTTTTAAAAAAATTAGCATTAAAAAATACAATAAATTATTAAATGGGAGCAAAATGTTATTGAGAAGGTACTGGGTGAAGTTTTGTCTGAAATGTACCACTCCACATGCAAAAGCTCCAGCTGGGCCTCCCATTCCCATATGTAAGGTGTACAAATATTATAATACATATATATATTTATATAAGATGGGGTAGCAATATTAACATAGAGCTTTTGTAATAATAATTAATGTGCAACGTTTGAGCCCCACAACTGCGTGTCCCAAGTAGTGCTAATGGCCACAAACAGCAGACAAATGTGGGTGCAATTTTCTCGTCTCCACCTAAACATAGCCGTTGGCGAATCAGTGTCCTCGAACTTACTGTGGTATCAAATCCAAGTACAATTATTTTTTTTCATTCCATGAATATAATGTCTTTGAAAACGAAAAATAAGAAGAAAATTTGAGAGCTGCTTAACGTATTAACCTTTGTCTATGTCAGATCGTTGGCGCTAACCATTATTCCTAAAAACTCAAGCTGTTAGAAATACGCAACTAATTCACTTAAAACGAACAGATACAGCGTCCACGGATTTTGATTGTGACTCAGTCCAACCAACCTCACGTCACTTCGAACATGACTCGTCCCACCCAGGCTCACGTCATTTCGAATATGACTCGGCCCAACATGATCTCCTGCCACAAAGTAGGATGCTGGCCTATTTAAGCCAACAGTCTATCCTCCTTTACATAGCAGTTTTGTGTGAACTTAAATTGTCATTTAAAGGGTTATAATTAAGGACTTGTTTGGTCTGCTCCGCCACAGAACGTTTAATCGCAAGCTCTTTGATTTTGCATATGTAAGTCACGTATAAGGTCCAAGAAATGAGGGTTGGCTCAGAACAGGTCATTATAAATCACTAATGTTTCTTTAAACAGGCATGCTGAAAACAACGATTTTACATACTTACAAACGAAAAACAAATTAAAAATGCTCAAATATTTTATTGCAAGTAGCTTGTAATGGAACTGCATAAATTTGTTTTATGGCCTAGAACAATGTACCAAAATTTAGCTGTGATCTAGCTCAGAAAGATCATGTCAGATGGTGTAAACAGGAGGGACAAAACATTGGTCAGTTAGCCTCAGCATTGGGTTCAGGATCATTCATCAGGGACTGACTCCTGCATATTAAATAACAAATAAAACAAGAGGCCAACATTGGAAAGAGCCAAATAGGCAATGAATTCTGGGCCATAGAGTCTCAAATGGCTACACTCAGCCTAGCTTACCTTTTCCTTCTTTTGTTTTTTTTTTTTTCCTCACTCAATTCATAACCCCAAGTGTAGAAAATTTTTTTAATACAGAGAACTAAAATTAACTATTAAACTTGTAAGATTTCTTGGCCAATCATAATTGCCTGCCAGGTAATCCCAGCTGTAGGAAAGTTCATGCAGCTTGGATTGCAGAGGATCTGCTGTCACCCATCACATTACCACACCCAAATCCCCCAGCAAAGGTCCTCTTAAAAAGGGCAAATTAAAAGGAAGGAAAGTGACACTTTAGTGTTAGCAAAGTAATGCATCTCATCCCAATAACAAGAAATCAAAAGAAGGAAGAGAAAAAAAAGAAAAAAAAAAAAGAGGATTTTCACCATTACTTAATTCTAATTGTAACAACCAAGAAGATGCCATGTCTTTGTAGCAGGAACAGTGGTAATAATAAACAGTTAGCACACCTCCATGCTTCAGCTACACTTCTCTCCCCAAATATTCCTCATTCTCAAACCCTTCTCCACCTCTCTCTCTCTCTCTCTCTCTCTCTATCTAATCTTTTTTCCCAGGGAAAACTCCTTGAAAGAGAAGGAAAAAAGAAAAGGGACACATTTGGTTAAAGAGTACTCCAAAGTTTTGCTCTTCCTCACCAACCATCACCTCCACCACCTCCACCTCTCTCCTCCTCCCTCCTCCCTCCTCCTCCACCATTACCACCACCATCATCATCTCCTTCTCCAACTCCCATTTGGTGGTCTACAGGGGCTTGTTGTGCAATCCAAGGAAGAATCATAGCAGTTGTTGCTCCCTCTCCCTCTCCCTTTGCTGCTACTTCCTCTCTCCGAGTTCAACCACCCATCTCCTATTTCACTCCTGTACCACCCTCTCTTCCTCCGGCAATCCTTGGCCTCCCCTTTCGGATTTTGATGGTTTTTGGAGTGTAATTTTGGTAGCAAATTGGGAAGATGACGATGGATAATGGAGAGGATTGCTGCGTGAAGGTCGCGGTCCACATCAGGCCGCTTATCGGAGACGAGAAGCTGCAGGGATGCGAGGATTGCGTTACTGTCGTGCCCGGAAAGCCGCAGGTTCATCCCCATTCTTGGATTCACCATTCAATTCTAAAGGATCTGATCAAGGATAGGAGATTTTTTTCTTTTTTCTTTTTTTTTTTGTTTTTTTGCTATTTGTGTGAATTTGATTGAGGATCTTTTGGTGGGGGTTTTGGTTTGGAAGTTGCAATCTCATCCAGTTTAGATTGCATGATACAATTTTAGTGCAAATATTTTTCAATCATCTTAGGATGTGATATATAAATTTGTTGTCCATATTATAAGGCTTCTTTTCCAATATAGGAATTTTAGTTTTTGTAGATGACATTGAACTAAAAGTCCTTTTTTTTTTAAGTCTAATCTTTTTTTTCTCCCATTTTTCGAACAATTTACTCTGTTTTATATGGGAGGATACTAGTTTTTTTTTTTTTTTTTTGTAAATTCCTCCAAAATTCATGTAGAATACCCTGAATTTTGGCACCTCCAACAAAGCAATCAAGTGTCAGCTATTGCTGTATATCACCTTGAATATACATTTTGTGGTACATGTAGTTTAATCCAGTAAACTACTTTGACCCTTTCTGATGACTATGAAAGGAGAGTAATCCATTTCTGAGGGTTGATTGTCCATTTTTAACATATTTGTCAATCTTCTTCTTGATCCCTTTTTTTTATTTATTTTTTATTTTTTTATTTTTTTTGCAGTGTACATATGTTGCATTCATTTGCATATATGCCTCGCCAATTTTAACTATATCACAATTCTCCCTGTCCACCAGACAAAGAATTTTAACAATCCCATACTCGTTTTGATTTAGTTTACAGTGTAATCTTTTTCGATTGTGTGCTAGAAGTTCTATCTTGCTACTCATAGCAAGACTATTTTCTTCTAAGCCTTGTATGTTTGTATGCTTTGTGGAGGTAATTGCCTAACAGAGCTGCATAAGTAGAGTATAAACTTATGTGAATAAGAAGGAAATTAGTACCGACACTAGTAAGGACTCTGAATCAAGGTGATATAAACTGCTTTTGCGACATTACGAACTTACATTGACATAGTTCATCTTGGTTTTACGTTCTTTTTTCTTGTTCTTTTTATTGTAGAAGTAATGCTAGCAATCTTCAATTGTCAGTTTAAATATTCATAACTAATCTTCCTCTCATAGGTGCAAATTGGCACCCATTCTTTTACCTTCGATCATGTTTATGGGAGCACCGGTTCTCCATCATCTACCATGTTCGAAGAATGTGTTGCCCCGCTCGTTGATGGTCTGTTTCAAGGATATAATGCAACTGTTCTTGCATACGGTCAGGTTAAGTATTGTAACTCCTGCTTATGTTCTTTTTCTTTTTCTTTTCCCTTTTTTGGCATGTCACATTATCATCATAATATACATGTCTCCGAAGCCTTAAAAACATTTGAAATTTCTGATGTGCTGCAGACTGGGTCAGGAAAAACATATACAATGGGGACGTCATGTAGGGACGGCTCTCATACTGGACTTATTCCTCAAGTTCTGAATGCATTATTCGACAAGATCGATACCTTGAAGAATCAAGTAGAGTTCCAGTTACGAGTCTCTTTCATTGAGGTACAAGAAATGTCCCTGCCTCTTCTTCTTTCCTAACTCATTCTATATAGCCTATCTTTCTAGACTTTTTTGGACAGTCTAGAGGAGGCTTTGGTTTCAATGCTTCTCTACGAACCAGAATGGCAGTCATTTCTTTCAAAATTTCCAGATTTATCGCTTCTCATGTATTCTTTTTCTATTATATAATGACTTCCCAAAACAATGGAGCAAAGATCATGTTATTCAGAATTTAAATTTTGTCATAGCAAATTGTTCTATAAATTGGCTTCCTGGCTCACACAATTACTTTTTCTTTGGCCAATGAAACAATAAGATTTATTTTCAATACCTTATCTTATAGCATGACAATGCAATATGCCATTTGCATTAATGTCATACAGTCTAGTGAATGTAATGTCATCATCTGTCTAACTTCGTCATTACAGTTCTTTTTTTTTTTTGGTGACCGGTTAATGTAACTAGAGTTACACTTTTGTGAAGATTCTGAAAGAAGAGGTACGGGACTTGTTAGATCCTGCATCTTCTCCTAGCAAAGTCGAAAACGGCAATGGACATGTGGGGAAGCTAACAGTACCTGGGAAACCTCCTGTACAAATCCGTGAGGCATCGAATGGGGCAATAACACTTGCTGGGTCTACTGAAATTAATGTTAGTACTCAAAAAGAAATGGCTGCATGCTTGGAGCAAGGTTCAACAAATCGAGCTACTGGAAGTACAAACATGAACAACCAGTCAAGGTTGGTGGTTTTATGAGTCTGATTTTGTTTTCACTTTGTTGTTGAAATTTGATATAACTAGATCTTGCATCTATGCTTTTATTCAATATAATAGCTTCCAGCTATGGCACTACTGAAGCCGAATCAAGATTGAGAAAATTGCATATTTTTTGTTCTTAATTGTAATAACAGATTCGCACATTTCCTTTTCTCATACTTGATATATTAGCTCATCAGTAATATAGATTTTCTGATTGAAGTGAATAGCAATGAAAATGAAATAATTTGTAGAATGGTTGTCTCTTGAAAGCATATTTCATTTATTCAAAGCATATACAACCTTCTTTTTTATTTACTTGATATGTAAAATGTCCAAGTAGCCCTTAAATTTACTCAAACTATTTACTTACCTTTATTTTAATGAACTATTTTGTTTTCTTTTTTATTGCCATCATGCAACAGCCGTTCCCATGCTATCTTCACAATCACATTGGAGCAGATGCGCAAACTCGATCCAATTATGACTTCTGATGGCTCCATGATCGAGGATCTGAATGAAGACTACCTCTGTGCAAAGCTTCATTTGGTAGATCTTGCTGGATCAGAACGGGCTAAGAGAACTGGTTCAGATGGTCTTAGGTTTAAGGAAGGTAGTTCTGTTTTCTCTTCATGTCATTAAACCAACTGCTTATCTTGAAAGAAAAGTGAAAATTAAAAACCCCTATATTGTTGTTATCAGGTGTTCATATCAACAAAGGACTCTTAGCTCTAGGCAATGTCATAAGTGCTCTTGGAGATGAGAAGAAGAGGAAAGAAGGTGCTCATGTCCCTTATCGTGATAGCAAACTGACCCGGCTCTTGCAGGTTTGGACCGTATATTATTATCCGATAATAAGTTACAATAATGGATATGCTATATCAATTTAAAAAGTGACAGAATATTTTTATTCTCATATGTTTATCTGGAAGCAGCACAGTTTTGCAATAGTGGAATTGGTTCCAATCAATTTCTGATCCTTTTGCTTAATGATTTCTTGATGGCCATTTTCTTTACCATGAACTTGTGGAGGAGAATACTTACTATACTTTCTATCTAATCTTACACTGCTCGAACTATTCTTTACACTAACCTGGTTATTATACTCTGCTTTACTGAAGAACTAAAATTAGTGGTGTTTAAATTTGTGCCCAGTTATGTATCTAATTATTTGTTGTTTATCAAGTATTATCAAATTATGAACTGAGAAAGAGTTGCATAACCTTTTTGAAAGAATTTGATTGAAATTGGACTTAAAAAGAACTTTCATCTTTGTGCAAATAGAAATTTTTTGCTCTATCACCTGTTTAAAAAGTACAACATATAAAGAGCATGTCATATATCTGATTATATATGTACTTCATCTCTTTGCAGGATTCTCTAGGTGGAAATAGCAGGACAGTAATGATAGGTAATGTAATTCACCTCCTAACTGCTAAATGCTATTTACCTGTCAATGCTGTTTCTCTGAAGTCTGTTAAAATATATAAATCATAATGCTATAACTTTCTTTTTAAATTTTTTTTTTTCTTGTCCAGCTTGTATCAGCCCAGCAGATATAAATGCAGAGGAAACTCTAAACACACTGAAATATGCTAATCGTGCTCGGAACATTCAGAATAAGCCCATAGTGAGTTCAGAACTATATTAAAACCTAAATTGCGTGGTAGCTATACTCTTATCTTCAAAAGAAAAAGATAGTTATAATGTTTGTACTCAACTGGTTACTTTTGGATACTTCACAGTTACATGTCTGATACTTCTTTCACCTACTAGATATTCAAAACAAGATAAAAAAAATTGGATATGACTTGGATACTTCTAGGATACTCTGCAAGTGTGCTTAATATATTCATACATGACTAGGGTCATACCAAGGTAGTATGAACTGAGTATAATCTACAAAGAACATACAGTTTTTTAAAATGTGATAATTGCTTGGGTATATGCGTCATATATCAAATAGGTATCTTGCGTCTGTGTCCACGCGTCAGCTGCAGATACTGCTACTTTATTTCATATATATTTAAAAGATCATAGCTCAATTCTCTCTCTTTTTCTGTTCCAACAATTTTCCAGGTAAATAGAAATCCAATCTCTGACGAGATGCAAAGGATGCGTCAGCAAATTGAATTCTTGCAGGCTGAGCTGGTTTCTGCTCGTGGAGGAGTTGCGTCTGATGAAACTCGGGTACTACTGAAAACCGATCAAATTTCTGATCAACTTACAATATATAAAACAGATTGTAGTTTATGGTTATTTTAAGGAGGCAAACACCTGTACATCCTCTTATACAATACTCTTTGCTCTCTTTATATAATAAAGAGTTTTTTCAATTATCAAAAATTTTAATCCTCAACAAACTTATTTATAGATTCTCAAGGAAAGGATTTCTTGGCTGGAGGCTACCAATGAAGACCTCTGTAGGGAACTGTATGGTTACCGCATTCAATCTCCTCACAGTGATCATCATGAAACAGATAGCCGAGTATGTATAGAGTACTTCAGAACTGTTACATCTTTTCATATCCTTATAAGTATTGTATTATTTCCTAATGATTATTCTACGGTCATCGTCAAGCTAAACTATGAGAAAGAATATATACCTCTGAGCAAGGATTGAAGCGTCCATTGGCATGGCCTTATCCATTGTGCCGTATCGTACTAACATGATATCGATACGATACAATCCCCGTGCCGATGGTGCAGCTCAAAACCCTCTATTTTTTAAATTAGTAGGTAATTTTCTCAATAAAATTCAAAGGATTTAATAAAGATACATAATAAGCAATTAGAATATTTTGTAGCTAAAGAAAATAAAGATTTCATGCCATCATGTGTCGATACACATGTATTTTTGTGACCGGCACGCATTAGCACTGTCCGGCACACACTGTGCAAGCAAGTTTTCGACACTATCCTATGTCACGGCACTTAAATCCTTGCCCCTAAGACTTTACTGGATTTCTGTTGTAAACCAAAATGGTTCTATGCTATTTGTTATCCTGCCTACCCATGTCAATGAATTTATGGCTCTTGACTGACCCTAAATAGAGGATCATCATTAATGGGATAAACAGCTTAACAACTGTTTATGGTTGGCATTTCAGAAAGGCGGAAGCATAAAAGCAGAAGGGTTGAAAAGGAGCCTGCAAAGCACAGAGACATTTGATTTCCCAATGGCTGATGCTCTAAGAGGTAACTTTTTGGCACCTTTTAAGGTTGTATCTAATTACTTCTGATAGACTACTTAATTCTGTTATAATGCCTTATATTGGCAAGTCCATATTAATCTTTACTAATTGCTTTCCTGCAATATTTTCTTTTTTCAGTTTGTAACTATGTATATCCATTTTTTTACCAGCAGGTGATAATTCTAAGGAAATTGATGATGAAGTAGCTAAGGAATGGGAACATACAATGCTGCAAGATAGCATGGGCAAGGAGTTGAATGAGTTAAATAGGCGATTGGAGCAAAAGGAGGTGATCTAATCTAAGACCTGCTCAACACCTAATTTTCTATTCTTGCCAATTTGGAATTCTTTGGTGAAAATAGATGTCGTACTACCAAATCAAAAATCGGGGATCTTCCGCTGATTTATTTTTTTAGCAGCTTCAATGTATCGGTTGGCCTCTTGCTTATAAGTTTTGAACCAACACTACTCTTGCCATGCAGTCTGAGATGAAAATGTTTGAAGGGTTCAACACACTTGCTCTTAAGCAGCATTTTGGAAAGAAGATCATGGAGCTTGAAGAAGAGAAAAGAGCTGTGCAGGTCAATTACTGTTTTATTCATTTGATGTTGTCTCTAATTATACTTTGTTTTCCTCCTCTTAAAATGCACTGAAAGTGGAATTAAATTTTTTTAAAAAATATCAATTTCAGCAAGAGAGAGACCGGTTGTTGGCTGAAGTGGAAAACCTTGCTGCTAACTCAGATGGCCACATGCACAGGCCTCCAGATATTCATTCTCAGAAACTGAAGTCCCTTGAAGCACAGGTGAATGATACTGTCTCTGTTTCACAAAAAGATTTCGAAATATCTACATGTGTGTCCTTGCAAAATGTACAAAAACTTTTTTTGTGCCCTCCGAACACCTTAGAAAAGTCTCCCTGATGAGAGAACTATTTATGATAACAAACCAGCTTTCCCCATGCTTTAGATGATTCTACAATTATGCAACTGCACTTTGAAGGGCTATATATGAATATAAGATTTTACAAGGGTATATACATAATAGATCATTTTGCAGAGATATGTATAAAAATGCTTTGATGCTTTGTCTGTGTTTGAAAGTAATTTGTAGAATAACTTTCATTCCAGATTTTGGACCTTAAAAAGAAGCAAGAAAACCAAGTTCAGCTTTTGAAGGAAAAGCAAAGGAGTGATGAGGCAGCCAAAAAGTTGCAAGAAGAAATTCAATTTATTAAGTCTCAAAAGGTTGATGTCTTCCACTATCAACTTTCTTCTCTGACCTTCATTAATGAGATATTTATAGCTCTCACAGTACTTCATCCTTTTAATCCAATTTATTGTTTTCCATCCTTACAGGTTCAATTGCAACACAAGATAAAACAAGAAGCAGAACAATTCCGTCAATGGAAGGCTTCTCGTGAAAAGGAATTACTCCAGGTGTGCAGAATTATATCATTGGTTACAAGTTATAACAGTAGAATAAATGAGATGGTGCAGAAATTTGAGCTGTTCTAAAGATCAAAAATTTGACCATCAAACCTGCCAGAAATTTATACTAGCAGCTTGATATGCTTGCTCTTATTTCTTATTATGTGCATATGTGTATGTTGTCCAAATTCATCTTCCTTTGTTTTTTTGCATGGGAAAGCTAACTTTGATCTTTTCTCTTAAATAGTTGAGGAAAGAGGGGAGGAGAAATGAGTATGAACGACATAAACTTCAGGCATTGAATCAGCGGCAGAAAATGGTAAAAAGTTTTTTCCAAAAGTTATGAGCAGAAGAAGTTGCACGGTCTAAAGTTACACGTTTCTATATTAAGTTTTGAGAGGTTTACCTTAGTGTCACCTTTGTTTTGAAGCATTTTGACCATGCAGTGTTTTCTTATTCCTCAAAATAATCATGCTGCTGGTTGTTCATTTACCGACAATTGGAGACAATATAGTTTAGTCATTTCTATTGCAGATAATTTCCATACATTAATAGTTTTTTTGATGATTTTTGAGATTTTATTTTCCCAAATGTGCATCTTGAGCATATAAATAAGAGTTGTGCCTACTTGTTCGTTTCCCAAGTTATTTCACACTTCTCTGGTTCATTAGATCATAGTAATCAAAACTAACTATGCATTGGACCCTTTTTTTGGCATAGGTTCTTCAAAGGAAGACAGAAGAGGCTGCCATGGCTACCAAGAAGTTAAAAGAATTGCTAGAAGCTCGCAAATCCTCAGCACGTGATACCTCTGGTATTTTTCTATTACTAAAGAAATTCCTATTAGCATCAAGACCTTGCATGCAATGCTAATATTCTTTTGTTTCCTCCTTTTTTGTCCTTTTTTTTTTTAAAACCAGTTATTGCAAATGGTAACTCTCCCAGCTCTCAGGTAACTCATGCGAACATTATATATTTTCTCCGTACAAATATGATTTTAGATGGTAGTCAGCTAGAATTACTTTGCTAAATTCAGATGAGTGAAAAGTCCCTGCAACGATGGCTAGATCAAGAGCTTGAAGTCATGGTACATGTCCATGAAGTTCGGAACGAATACGAGAAACAAAGTCAATTGTATGTATTATAAGCTCGGTTTGCTTCTTTTTTTGCCTATTTCCATAGTTACATTTTTCTTGTTAATATATCGGTTATCTTGATACCATTCGCATCTCATCCCATTAAGACGAGCTGCATTGGCGGAGGAGCTTGCTATTTTGAAGCAAGAGGAGGCAATTTCTGGGGGAGCTAGCCCTCCGAGAGGAAACAATGGAACTTCTAGGTAAGATTTCATATCTTCCGTACAAAATTCTTCATCGACTTGGTTTTGTCAGTAATGTCTATGCTGGTCGAGTTAAAAAGGAAAAACATCTGATGTATCAGATGGTTTCATAAGTACTATTTTTTCTTCTGTTAAGAATTTAATTCTTTTTTAGGGTGTCCACCATGTCACCAAATGCAAGATTAGCCAGAATAGCAACACTTGAGAGCATGGTGAGCATTTCTTCAAATACTCTCGTAGCGATGGCTTCCCAACTTTCTGAGGCTGAGGAAAGAGAGCGTGCATTTACTGGGCGTGGCCGATGGAATCAACTGCGATCAATGGGGGACGCAAAGAATTTGCTTCAGTACATGTTCAACGTGGCAGCTGATGCAAGGTTCCATTTTCTACTAATTTGATATGGCTTTCTATTATTGTGTTTGATTTGCTTCTCAGTGTGTCAGCATTGCGAGTATTCCCTGAATTGAAACTAAATTGTTTGTTTAATTAGATGTGCCGTCAAAACTTTGAGTATCTGATGCAGGAAGAAATTTTTTTGGTTATGGTACTTTTTTCTATCCCTGGGTGGTTATTCTGCTATCCCTAGAAGAGAAGCAAAAGTCAAATTCGCATTTTGGTTTTAGACTGCAGATTCAATTTTATTGATCTAGTAATATTACTGCTTGCCCAGAATAGCAGAACTTAACATACTTATCATTCGTTTCTTAAAGTCGTTCTTGTTCTTTCGTGTCATACAATGTACTTTACATTTTCCATTTGGCTGTATGCAATCATTTTTTGTTAATTGTTTATAACTATAACAGCCTATAACAAAGTAGGTCATCTTCGGAACAGGTGCCAGGTGAAGGAAAGGGAAATCGAGATGAAGGAACTGAAGGAACAACTGAATGAGCTTGTTGGTATTCTTCGTCACAGCGAAGCACGAAGAAGAGAGGTGGAAAAACAGCTGAAATTGAAAGAGCAAGCACTCACAAGTGCATTAGCCGCATCATCTCAGGTGAGTTTTTGTATATACAACTGTAAATGATATAATATTTCAGTTTAGTCCATCACATTTTACGCTGGATTAAATCTCCATAAAAAGTTCTCCTCTGTCATTATTTTTCTGATGTGATATGTTTATAAACCTGCATAGTCAAGAGGAACATCTTTAAGTTTCACTGTATCTCAGATGCTATAAAACTAAACTCCGCATGATCGATACTTTTCAGGCCAACTCAAATGGCTCAATGAAGCACTCTGTCGAAGAAAACAACACACCGCTTTCTCCAGTTGCAGTTCCTGCACAGAAACAGCTCAAGTACTCTGCTGGCATTGCTAATAGCCCGAGCAAGGGGAGCAACACATTCAACAACAAGCCATTGAAGGTTCCTTTGCTTTCCCCCTCCCTTTTTCCCTATATTAGTATCATCTTGAGTTTGAATGCTAAAAAGCAACTGTGTCTTTGATGTAGATGGTCCCAATTGGGCAATTGTCTATGGAGAAGAAGAAACTCGCTGTAGTCGGACATGCGGGAAGGCTTTGGAGATGGAAAAGGAGCCATCATCAATGGCTATTGCAGTTCAAGTGGAAATGGCAAAAGCCCTGGAGACTGTCTGAATTAATCCGACATAGCGATGAAACGATCATGAGGGCGAGGCCGAGACCTGCGTCTCTTCGTAAAGTGAAGTGAAACCCACCTTCTCTCTCTTCTCTATTTTGTTTGACAAGTTTCCCGCCCCACACGGCTAACTACTTTCCCAAGTTAACAAAGCAAGCCTTGACGAAATCTCCTTCGAGCTTTTTTTTCTACGTAGCCAAGGGATCGACTTTGTATATGTTGATAGGATATTGCTTTAGATGTAAATTTCAAGCATATAGTAAGTGTACATGCTTATAAAGAAGGATATAAAAGTTTTCATCAATAAAGAGATGTCGGGGGGCTAGTGAGTTACGGGTGTGTCGGTTTGGTTTTTTTGGTGTCTAAGTTTGAATTCAAAGGAAACATAAAGTGATTTTCTGATGCTGTTGTGCTCCCCTGAAAGATTGTTGGAGTTGGTCTTATTTTTCAAAATTGTAATCCTGATTATTTTGCTTCTAGAGTGAGAAGTGGTTTATAATTTACTTTGTGAATTCTTTGTGATACATGTCACTTAGTTTCTCCCTTTTTAAGTTGTGGCAGGCTATTTTTCTGTGTTGTGTATTGACAACAATATTTGATTAAGAAAATTTTATACATTTGTTTTCCCAGCTTTGCCTCACAGAATATTTCTTTTTCTTGATTTGTTAAGAAGGTCATAGTTTCTGCTTGCACAAGAAGCACCAAATGGACACAGGCAAGGACAGTTAGATATGCCTTTTACTGGTTCTATGCTACTGTGGTTGTACCATGAATTGCACTTAATTCTACTACATTTGAACATGGCTGAAAGTAGGGCTGGCCAATGAGTGAGCCGGCTCGCGTTCGATTCGATATTTGGCTCGCTCGAGCTCGACTCGAAATTAAATGAGCCGAGCTTGAGTATTACTCGGCTCGCTCGAGCTCGACTCGAAATTAAATGAGTCGAGCTTGAGTATTACTCGGCTCGTTCGAATTAGGCTCAAAAAGCTCGAATATATATATATATAGTAAAGTTACTATGCTATCGAAAGTAAAGAGGATTTGGTACTTCCGATTTTTTGACCCGTAGATCAACCCCTTTAATCATTTCTAAACTTTGGATTAATACTAGTACCTTGTAGGGACCACTCAACTCTAGGGGTATTATTTAATCCTAGAGGGGACCGCAATCATCCCAACCTTACAATTCTTGATCAAAGGGTCAAAAATTCGGAAGTAACAAATCCTCTATATTTCCGATAGCATAGTAGTTCTACACTATATATATATATATATATATATAAATATAATATATTTTAATTATATATAGGCTGAGTGAATAACCTGAGTTTAATTAAAATTGAGCCAATGTTATTAGTCCATAAAAACAAACCCAATAGACAAATAAAAAAGCAAAATTTTACTAAATTTGTACTTTTTCCCTTTCTTTCTTTCACAGAGCTTTAAATTTTCAATCTGTTTCTCTCTTTCTTTTTTTCTCTGTCTCTTACCCTAAGTGGCCAAGCCTGAAGCCCTCCAAGTTACCAAGTAACAGCATATGCTCGTTGTTGCATATCTTGTTATTAATTATGTGCTTAAGAAAATATACAAAATATTTTTAAAATAAAAAAATATTATTTATATAAAATTTTAATTTTAGTTATATATGATTGGATAGTTTAATACAATATTTACCTATATAATTTATTTATTTTTGACCGCATAAATAAAAATGAATAATATGGAGATTGAAAGCGGAAGAAAAGACATGTGAGGCTGAAAAGATTAGATATTCAACTCATAAATTTTTTCCTCATATTATAATACTATATTTTATATAATTATTTTATATTTTGAACTATTAGACATATTTTTGTATCAAATTATAGATAATGTTCTATACAAATTNGATATGTGAGGCTGAAAAAATTAGATATTCAACTCATAAATTATTTTTCCTCATATTATAATACTATATTTCATATAATTATTTTGTACTTTGAACTATTAGACATATTTTTGTATCAAATTGTAGATAATGTTCTATACAAATTAAACTATTGATCGTACGATGTTGAAAATTTCAAGCTGCTCATGTAAGGCTCAAGCTCGCTCGACTCGAAATTAGGCTCGCTTGAGCTCGGCTCGAATTAATTTCAAACCAAGCTTGAGCTTAAATTTAGGCTCAAAATTAATTTCAAGCTGAATTTGAGCCGAGGTAAACTCGCTCGAGCTTGGCTCGTTTCCACCCCTAGCTGAAAGAAGTGGTAACCATACCAATTGTTTTCAAAGAAGATCCAAACCCCAAGTCCATAAGCTCCTAAGTACTGCTATTTGCATCATTGTCCAAATTGTACCTAAAATACTTGGTAAATTCTCAGACATATGTAATTCGTTTTATTCAATTAAAATCAAGTAGCCTTTTCCATTTCCTGCATCAACCCCCTGTAATTTGGGTTAGATCTGAATAAGGTTAACAATCGAATGCAGTAACAAAGGGTAAATAGGCTAAGAGCCAGAGAGTAAAATCTTTGCGACAACAAACCTTAAATTAAAGGTTAAAGGCAACAAACCATTATACTCAACAATATCTTACATATCGTATACTCCGGCGTTCTTCTAAGGATTCTAATCTCTAGAGTGCAGGACTATCCAAAATTACAGAAAATATTTTACTCACCTTAGGTGGTGTTTGCAATTAACCTCAGTTTCACGTCAGTTTCACAGGATCCAATCATCAAATACAACTCTAGTTATATTTACAACAACAAATATAGTTAAAGTTCCAAATAACTGCGGGATTTCATATACCAATCTTAAATTGCAGCAGTAGCAACATCAAAACCCATTCAAATATTTAAGCAGACATACTCCTTCTACAGCATGGCATGCCTTATTTGTTGGTTCGGATTCTGATTAGCATGTCTCAACCTCAGCCCCAGCTCTGCTTCTCGGCCGAGCCGAATCAGTGCACCATCCTGCAGATTCGAGTTCTGCGGAATCACCTCCAATTCACCACTCTTCTGAATAGCTTCTTCTCCATAGTTGTGCAATCTCCTACCTATTAGATAGCGATCGTCCCTTATAGAATTGTGGAGGTTGGTGCACCAAACATGGAATCTCTTAGCACAGAAGCAGAGAGTGCCAAAAAGGAGGCAGCCGATCCAGGCAAAGCGGTAGACTGCAGAGTTCACAATGAGAGGATAGCCAAATGCGGGAAAGATCCCTTTGGCAAAGACATAAGGAACACAGAGTAGTGTTAGCAATTTTGTAATAATTGGGATGACGATCTCGCGGAAAACCCATAGACCTCTGAGACGAGAGAAGCCGTCCTCCCTCACCCTCTCAAACTTTCTTCGCCAACTTTCGTCCACCAGTGGTGCCATCTGATCCAACATTACCTAATACAGAAAAAAAAAGAAGAAGCAAGATTAGGACTTATAAGGTCGATCTAAGGGAGTGTGATTTGCACTACTCTCTTTTGATGTATCTACAGATGTACCCCTGCAAATAACATTGTACACTGATAACATTACAAAATCTAAATTTTCTTATACACACCTTCAAAAACTTAATTTGTTATACGTATACCATTGTACTTCAATAAAAGTATATTTTTTTAAGAAATTGAACTTTGGAGGAGCATATAGAAATATAGATAATCTTGCACGGATGCATATGTAAAGGCACCATGTTTGGCTATGGTGCAAATAAATTGTATAACTTTCAATATCTGAACATTAAAAAGATGATAGTTCACTTACCAGTCTAGTCCATATCTTAAGAAATATGAGTCCTAGAGCCCAGTCCTGATACAAAAGGAAAACTGGGCTTTCATCCACTGGTACCCTAATTGGCACAATCACTAGCAGCTCAAAAAGAAGCCCAATGAGCACTGGGATAACAAAGATCTGAAAAAATAAATGATAAAATTTTAGTGAATAAACAAAATATAAAAAGAATAACAGAGATGAGAAGGCAATTTAGCCTTGAAGTTGTTGCTTACCCATATTGAGAGAAGAGCAGAACTTTTCACAACAATAGTACACCACTTCCAGATCTGCGATAGAAGGACACTAGCTCTTCGAGCTCTAATATAATCAACCGAATATCTGACTCCTGTTGCGACACCCCAGATAATGTAGAATCCAATACTAAAAGCAAAGAGATCTACAAAGGGATGAACAAAAGCGTCAAACACTCAAAACTCTAATAACCAGAATAACTTTCCAACAATATCCAATTGAAAATGAAGAGTACCGTTGCACTTAATGCCATGTGTAATCGGGAGGCGAGGGATGGCATTAAAAATTGCACGCCCAAGTGAAATCGGAATAACAACCAAAGCTGCATTAAATAGCAGAAGAGTCATCCATGCCAAAACCAGCAATAGCACAATACGAAGTACAAAACCGTACCTGCCGAGAGATTAGATATAAATATCCCCACAAAGATCTTATTTTGTAACGCTTAACCAGATAAAGAACCATTAGAAACACAATTGCATCTAGATGAGATTTAAGAGGCAAAAATATTGTAAACAACAAAAAAAAACCAGACTAACCAATGTTGAACAGTACTATTCCTGATCAGTTATCCTACTTTAAGCTTTAAAAGCTGATAACAAGACTACAAGCAGTCAATCGCATGGCTGAAGTCCCACAGTAGGTTTCATCTTGCGAGCAGCTGAATGCCTCAGACACACTACATGGTTCAGATTTTTTTACCACAAATAAAACAGTAAAGGTTCACAATAACAAAAATATCAAATATAAAAGTTGCTTACTCCGAATCTGCTTGGTCATCTACGTCAGAGTCTTCACCAATATCAGTATTCTCAGCAGCACGGCCTCTCCAGTCATGATTTTCAGCAGCAACATGCTGTAACAGAAGTTGGTCATGCAGCCCACGTTCAGCACGCAGTCTATCTCTTCTTGCTACCACAACATTCCCATTTTCATGCCCACCGTTTTCCTCAGGCTTGGGCAGTAGGAAATCGATTAAACCGAGAGCCCAACCAACCACAGAGAACCAATATCGTAAAAGGGCTTTGATTGTTTCACGTGGCTTGAAATGTTCAATTGCAAATGGAATGCATATTTGGAACAGCAGCACATCGGCAGGTATCTCCGTAAATGGATCGAAAATGCTGCAGTTATTGGTAATGATCGTCAGAATGCGAATAGCGAATAGTGCTTGAAAGAAGTGCGAGACAAAACAACCCTGCAAAATTATCTCTTTGGGTATAAAGTCCTCCGAAATCTGCATCTTCACATATAATCCCAGAGAGTGGTGTCTCTTACAATAATACCCTTATATTAAGTTGGTAAACCATCCACTTTATGGGGAAAGGAATGTTGCGATTGCATTAGGGAAAAAAACATTAACAAAGAGGGCATTTTTCTAAGTACACGGGAAAATATATAACAAGTTTTGGATTGCATATAATTGAAAATTAAGATTTCACAGGGATATTGATTGATGTTGCCTGAAAATGTGTGTGTGTGTGTGTGTGTGTGTGTGTGTGTGTGTGAGAGAGAGAGAGAGAGAGAGAGAGAGAGAGAGAGAGAGAGAGACTTAACGCAATATCCAGCGGGAAAATGGTAGGTGCCAATCTCATTGCCAGTTTGACGGGTAAGAAGACGAGCATCACAATCAAGCTTCCATATACAGCAACCGATAACAGAACACGTCGAGCATGTTTGTGCACTGGGTCATCAATTAGGTCGCGGAATGGATTATAATTCGGATCTGCTGGGTCCCGGAGAAAGTAAAGGACTCCACTCCGCAACACCTACAAAGAGCCCAGAACTTTATTAATGAGAATCATGTCTTGATAGAGCAAATTATGCATTAGACAAACCAAAATTTGATTCATACCCCTCGAAGAAGGCTGACGAAGATGCTTATTTGGAGCATATAAACAATTCCAACAAACCAATGGATTGCAGAGCTTGCAAATGGCGCTAGTGCAAAGAATTCAACTCTTTGGGCAATTGTCGCACCCAACATCTTCAAAGTGCACACATCAAGCCACCAACCGCACATCAATGGGAAGACCCCCAATTCAATCACTAGAAGAAAAGCGACCTTGATCATAGTCATCAGATGTCTTGTTCCTGCCAAGAACTGCCTGAAAAGAGATGGAATTGTCTCCACTATTGTAGATACACCATAAAGCCTCCCAATACTCAATCGCTCGCCCCTAGCATATCGAAGTAAAGCAAGAAGGCCAAGATAGAAGGCAACAAGAGACAATATAAACATATATCCAACCACAAGTGTAGTAACATCAGAAAGACGTGAAGAGTCAATGACCGTTCCTTTCAGTATATCTGTTGAAACAGGGTTCATTACACCATAAGGGAGGCCTTGTCCGGTTGCATTTGGTTTTAAGGATCCAACAACGGCATCCAGCACATGCCCACTACCACCCTCAGAATGGGTTTCGGGTGACAAGTTCTTTACAGCAGTTAATGCAGTCCTCAAAGTGATGTTAACAAAAGAAAGAGCTGATTCAGTCAGTGGAATAAACTTCTCCAGCATTGGACTAGAGGCAGAAGAAATTAACCATGAGAGATAGTAGAGAATTATCCTTCCCAATGAAAAGGGGATGAAAATTACGACGCTGAGAAATATCGCATTGCTTGCCAGAACCTGGCAACAGAGGAAATATTAGGAACCAAAAATACCCAGAGTTCAGAGCCTCGGACAGTGAATCCACGTAATATTTAAGTTACTAAATACCAATTAACGACAGTAGAAGAACGAAGCTACATTTCAACTTCGTACAAAAGAATACAGTATAAACAGGAGAAGCAACAAACACCATAAGGTCTCTAATAGAAAGTTAATATCAATACAAAAAGGAAACATAAAAAAGAAGAAGAATATTATGCAAAAGTACTAAGGCCAATGACAGAAAATGTACTTACTGTTATCGCATTCTCAACCAAATGAAATACAGGTCCTTGCATACCAACAAGCTCATCAAAGGGCACATCTTCTGCACCATCAGCGTCGTCTAGTCCGTCAAACATCTGCTCAACATGTGCTTCGAGACGAGCAGCCTGCATTTCCAAGCGAGCAGCGACATTCTCGGCATTTCTTCTAATCAATTGACCTGCACCGGCAATTCCCTGGGCGCCGCCTGCATCCTCAGCATTTCCATCACCGTCGGCAACCCTATTAGGAGGGCCCGCGAGCCTCCTAACAGCACGAGCGCCGTGCCTTTCTTGACCTTCTTCGTCCCTTTCAGCATTGTTTCCTCCAACTTCACGGAGGTGTCTAAAGTAATCCCTCAAAGAGGTCGCCCCGAGAAATATGAAAACGATGCTAGCAGAGAGCAGAAACCCATGTAAGCAATCGGTGAGAATCAGAGGCGCCGACATGTGGCTCAGGAAGAGCCTCTGCGCTTCGCCGAGACTCTTGACGAACGTCAGGCGCCATATCCAAAAGGTAATGAAGGGGATTATGAGGAGCCAGACGGAAAGAACAAAGGCGAGTCGGAGGAAGAACTGTAGGACATTGCAAGCTTTCATCGCCATGCCGACGAGAAATTCCTGGAACGGCAACCTCGCGGGCGCGTCCTCGGCGTAAACTGGGGAGAAAGAGAAGGGATGCTTACACACCTGTAGGGCATAACAAATATAGCACTCACTGGTTACAGCATTATCAAAAATATAAGAGTAGTTTTCTCCCCCAACTTAATTTTCTCTCTCGTTTTACTCTCCATCCAAACAGAGCATTAACAAAAGGGCCTGTTCCTATGGCCCAGATGCCCCAGATCACACAATGCGAGAAGGGCAATTCCAGCATAACAATTGCAACAGCGATCATTTCCGAGAGAGATAGAGGGAACCAAAGAGGAAACCCTAACCCTAACCCTAACCCTAGGGGTGGGGAGGGGAGAGGGCGTGGGCGTACCTCGCAGTGGCGGGCGTTGCTGTGATTGAGCCACTGGAGAAGGCACTCCTGGTGGACGTACTTGATGCTGCCGCTGCAGGCGCACGGGTAGCGGAGGGGATTATCAGCTTCGCCGGGGTTGCGGCAGATTCGGCACACGTCGCCCTCGTCCTCGTCCTCCTCCGCGTCCAACCTCGCCGCCCTAGGAGGAGAAGGAGGCGCCGCCGCCGCTCCGTACGACGGACCCGCCTCCGCCGCCCCCGCCGTGGCGGCGGCGACTGCGGAGGAGGGGGAGGCGATGAGGGTTCGGTCGGTAGCTTCCACCATCCCCTCTCTCGCGCGAGTCCAATGTCTCGCTCTTTTCCCTTTTATTATAATCGATTTTGATTGCACAAATGAATGGATGTCCCTCTAGTTTATCCGTTTTATGACTTCATCCTTAAACTTTGCACGAACAAAATCTGCAATTTCTTAAATTCGTGTCGATTATACCCATCCCTGTAACGAAATTCACACCATTAGGGCTGGCGAATGAGTGAGTCGGCCCGCATTCGACTCCGTATTTGGCTCACTCGAGTCCGACTCGAAATTAAATAAGTCGAGCTTGAACAGAAAATAAAGCTCGAAATACATTTAAAATAAAATTTGAAATATATTTCAAGTCAAGTTTGAGTATTATTGGACTCGCTCGAATTATGCTCGAAAAACTCGAATATATATATATATATATAGAGAGAGAGAGAGAGAGAGAGAGAGTTAGTTTAGATTATTGAGCATATTTGTTGGCCTACAAAATCAAACCAAAAAAATTTTACTCTAATTATTCTCTCTTCCTCTCTTTCATTTGCTCTCACTGTCGCTTCTCCTAAATTATTTTTAATATCATAATATTATATTTCATACATTTATTTTATATTTTAAATTAGTAGATATATTTTTGTACTAAATTTTAAATAATGTTTATAAAAGTTTAACTATAAATTGTATGATTTAAGAATTTCAAACAACTCATTTAAAGCTCGAGCTCACTCGACTCAAAATTAAACTCGCTCAAGTTCGATTTGAATTAATTTTAAGCTGAGTTTAAACCTAAATTTTTAGACTCAAAATTAATTTCATGCCAAACTTGAGCGGACATAAACTCAGCTCAAGCACGGCACGTTTCCATCCCTACCCAACATGCTCCGCGATTTGATTAATTTTTTTTTCCTGTAAAATAATAAATTTACTCATAGATATAGCTTAAAAAGGTTATGTGCTGGGATTAAAATAATTGTTTTAAAGAAAAGGTGATTTACAAGTGTAAACTGTAATAAAGGGTTGAAATGGAAATCCTGAAACGAAAGTTCTAAGCCAATCTGGCCGACAAAATGGAAGCAAACATTTTCTTTTTATTGTAGTGTTCAATGACTGTGGCACGGTATATCCAAATTATGGACAATTTGCGCAAACAAAAAATTTGAGAAATTAAAAAAATTACCTTATTCCAGATCATTGGAATTTCTAAAATAATAATTGAATGAAGAAAATAAGTCCTCGTGGATATCGACAAAAAGAAATGCCCGGGCAGTTGTTCATACTGATTGATGTTGATTGACAGTAACAATAAGTTTGAATAACTGGAGTCCCAAATAAATGCATATAAATAAAAAGATAAAGATTTATAAAGAAAAGAATTAAGACCAAGACAGGATTCATCACTCATCAGGTGAACCGTGACACGGACAGGGTAAAATTTTGTCAAGGGCATATTATAGGAACTTACGTTCTTACAATAAATAAGAAAAGTATGCCTTAAAGATCATTTAAAATTGAGATTAGCAACCCCCGTTGCCGCTAATGTGGCCACCGCTAGCAGCGGCGGAAGAAAGCTCCTGCTGTAGACTTTCACATTAAGCCTGCAAAAGTCCATAATTTTATGCAGGAGAGCAGACAGAGGAACGAGAACAGTTAACCTCGCTAAAAGCTGATAGGCACCAAGCTACTGGAATCAGCTCACCACAGCAGAAACACTTGGAACAGCAAGCCAACCAACACAAATTAAACAAGATCACAAGACACGCAGAGATAAAAGAGAGTACTGAAACCGAAGTCCGAACACACCAAATCACCTCAAAATAACCTCAATAAATAGTTCGACCAATGCCAACGAAAACCAAAGAAAAGACAACAAAAATCCATCAAGAAACCTATCCAAAATGTAAGCCCGACCAAAAAACAAAACCATTAGTCAGTCATAAAAGGGGGGAAAAAAAGAAAAACCTACAATATAGCAGAGTCGAAAGCAGATCTCCATATGGACCGAACATATTTCTATCTAATTGAGACTTCAAGAAACAACACCGTCGTTTAGGGAGAGAGAAGCCAACTGATCAGCGGGGACGCCGTCGTCATGCTGCTGCTGCTGCTGCTGCTGGGCGACGGTTCGCAGAACCTCCATAGCCTCCGCAACCTTCGCTTTCAGGGCCTCGGGGGACTCCAGCAGATGCAGCACCTCTGTCTGATCCATCTCCAGAAGCATGCCCGTTATCTTCGCCGCCTGTGCATGCTCAAGCTGATCAACAAGAGGGTACAAGCTCTCCCCAAGCATCTGCAAATAGAATAGAAAGAATAGTAACCAATCATTTTGAGGGGTTGAACGTAAGTTCGTTTGATCCAACATTTAGAGAGAAGAGAAGTTATTATACCGTTCTTTGCTGATCGGGGGTTGCATTTGCAAGGGCCGAAGCCAACGCTCCGATTGGTATAGGCTGGGACATGCCAACATCTCTGAGAGGCATTCCTCCCATGTCATAAGGAGCGGAGAGCATCCCACCTGGATGATAGCGGGGGCCGCGGCCACCCCTAGGAAGCATCTGCAGGCATCATATATTCTTATTCCAACAGTTTTTCCATGACGATTGAGAATCAAAAAGAAACCAATTCACAACACGGAAAATAAGGGAGTAAAAAAACTGAACCTGCTGGTGACCGAGAGGTAGAGGATGTTGGGGCGCTTGTTGCCCAGCACGTCGAGCACCAGGAGGACGCTGCGCCGGCTGAGCTTGAGGCACCAATGGCATGAACAAGTTTGGAATTTGAGCAGTTCCAGGCCTCATCCCTGGAACTAGAGGCTGCTGGAAGCCAAAACCAGGCTGTATAACAGACATGGGTTTCAGCAAAATTTGTGACACGAATTTATAAATTCCATGTGAAGATAATCAAAATCCTATTAACAAAATATAAGAGAGCATAAAAAGATGCAACAAAGTCGTGGCACATAAACAACAAAATTGATTACAGATCCTTCAGCACTTTTCATTGTTTTGGCTTCTGTTTTCCCTTGAATTACATGAGGCTAAAGGCACCTGGGGCCAAACTTTAGGCTGATCATTATTTGTAGCTTGCAAACCCATGCCATTAGAACAGGAGAGCAGTCCATCATACTTAAGTGCCTTCAATCTCAAAAAACTCTTAAAACTCGAAAACTTGACTAAATCTAGTTAAGTCAACTCAAAGACCATGAAGTTCTGAGTTCCAGATAGATATTATGAATTAAAAAAGAAAAATATGATCCATGCCTTCTAGTTAGAGAGACAGAAAAAATAATATCCCGTACATAACAGATCATATTGATAAAACAAGTACCTGTGGAGGAATAAGAGCAGCTGGTGGTTGGCCATAGAACAGCTGTTGACCCATTCCCGGAGCACCAGGAGGATACATTGGCATGCGAGGAGCAACTGCCGGAGGCATAGCCACAGGTCGCAGTTGTGCAAATTGTGCCTGACAATTTAATACATAATAATATGAATGATGATGGCTGAAGATACAACACAAACAAAACAAGAAACACTTAGCGAAACACAAACAAGTTACAAAGATTCATGAAAGAAAGTCTGGTTGTGAGATTTTCACTTCTCTCCCTTAGCCTAACTGCACTGGCAGAAAAGCAAACAGCCCACAAAGAACATTGGACAAGTACCCCCTGGTTTGTCTGAATAGAACTAACTCATAGATTACAAGCCTAAATATGTAAATCCGCATATATTTCTCAACTGTTCTTCTCATGTCAGACTTCTCTATTCAATACTTTTTATTTGACAACTTTGCACAAATTAAACAAGGACCTGTGAACTTACACTAAGACATCACGACACAATAACATAAAAAACATGCGGCAATAATATATCACAATATGTTCACAAATATTCCTCAGCATCTCCATTTCTCCTACATAGATCAAAAGTTTACCTAAAAACTTTAAATTTACTCAGCAAAAACTGCTCAGATAACAACTAACCTGCAACCTGGCTCTTCTGTCTTCCTTACGCTGTGCCGGTGCAACATAGAGAGGTTTGCCACTTATCATTTTGCCATTCATCTCCGCAAGCTACACAGAAAGGGTCAGCAAGCAAGGAATATATCATAAACAATCTAGTACATACTTATAAAACTTTCAAAATTACAATTTTCAGCTTACAGCTCGAGAAGCATCTTCAGGGGACTTAAAAGCAACAAATCCAGATCCCCTACTAACACCATTTGGATCCCGCATAACCTGTTAAAATATTTGAATGTAAGGGAATGTTACAAAGGTATGAAGGGGGAAAAGTTATATAAAGTAATTTTAAGAAATCAAAAAATCACAAAAAAAAAAACCTTGCAAGAAGTGATAGTCCCAAACTCTGAAAATAGTTCTTTTAGTTTCTCATCCTCAATGCTATCATCCAGGTTCTTAATATATAAGTTAGTCCCTTGCTGTTTATCAGCTGCCTCTTGTATACTCTGCTCAAACCTCCCTTTTAATTCTCTCTCCCTCTCAAATTTTTTCTGTGCTTTCCCAACATACCACTCCTTATCGTCAAACTTCTTCCCATTAAGTTCCTGGACAGCCTGAGCAGCATCATCTGGATTCTCAAAGTTAACAAAACCAAAACACCTCGATTTCCCATCCCCTTCCCTCATGACAACCACACTAGTAATTTCTCCAAATTTGCCAAAAATTTCTTTAAGATTTTCTTCTGTTGTAGACTCTGAGAGATTCTTTACAAACACGTTATTAAACTTGGAGCTACCAGAATAATTTTCCCTTTCTTGCTTCCGAAGGAAGGGCCCAACATAAACTTTTTTATCATTCAACAGCATGCCATTTAGCTTGTTAATTGCATTTTGTGCTGCCTCCTCGTGATCAAATTGAACAAAACCGTAGCCTTTTGATTGGCCAAATGGATCCATGGCAACTTTACACGAGAGTATATTTCCAAATGAGGAAAATGTATCATGCAGTGCTTTGTTGTCAATTGACTTGTCCAAATTCTGCAAAGTAATTCACATTTCTCATGCATGGAATATTGCTAAAGGAAAAAAAAAGAAACATAGGAGCACGCAATCCACAGGAAAAAAAGAAGACAATACCTTAATAAATATATTTGCCGCACCACTTTTACGCAAAGTAGGGTCACGATTAGAGTACATTATCCGAATAGACTTTCCATTAAGGGGGGTAAAGTTTAGCACTTCCATTGCCCTTGCAGCTGTCAACAAACAAATATAAGAAAGCACGAAATAGGCCTTGACAGTTACCGTATGAAGCTAGGCCTGATACCCAGTGAGAACATAAATATACTGCACGTCAGTCATCTATTTTAAAAAGCAATATATTATAGCATATGTTTCAAACAAGTAATAGAATACATGGCTACTGTGCATAGCTTAGGCTCAAGAGTGTAATATCAAACACAGTATCCATGCTTCCATTTTTTTGAACATTCGTTGCTCATAGCTCTATTATGTATGAGAGAACAACAATAAGTAATGAACCCTACACATCCTCAACAATTGTTATGAAGTATAAACAACCTAGAGAGTAAAGACTACCGTCAATTTGACCCAAATTCATTTTATAGCAGTAAGTTAAGGATATATAGTGAAAAATAAGATCATACTGGAACGTTAATTTGGTTGTCACCCAATTTTATTTTGCATTTCATTTTAATAACAACTTGTATTGTGTATTCATAAATTCAAAAAGAAACTATCGACAGGTCAGATAGAGACGCTACTTTCTTATTAAGTGAACAGTCTAAAACTAATTCTTGTAAATTGCAATTCAATATCCACAGTTCACCAACAAACATGACTGTCTCGTCTCCTGTGTCAATCAAGCAATCACCAAGCATCACAGATCTGCATCCAGTCATCTAAGTTTTGCAAGATGTATATCCCAGATAGCGATTCACTATTCCATTATAATCTGACAAACATTACTCAATATTAGCCAACAGACGCTTCTTTTTTTAATTCATTCTAAAATTTATTCTTCGAAGTAGTGTTTCAAAAAAAAAAACGACTGAGCTGTACATCCTCCAATGTTGAGACTGCTTGTATTTTTTATAGTAACATCATATATCCCACTCAATCATCTAAGACCTGCATCATATATAAAAGAAGAGTGCACAAAATTATTCCTCCAGAAAATAAACATACCATAACAATAAAACAAAATACTCCCACCAGATCATCCCTTTCTATTCCATATTTGGTGATCTACACCAACTAAATTTGCTATGATGCCACTAATTCCCAGATTACCATTTGATTCGATATTCCATTATTCTCCAACAAAACATGATTCAATCTAACAGGGACACTTACTTCTACTCATTCTAAATTTAATTCTTCAAAAAAATTAAGGCTCGATACTCCATTGTCATCTCGCAAACATGACTCAATCTTATATCCTTTGCAAACACAGCATCTGCTTGGCATCCTAACATCACAGATTCCAGTCAATCATCTTAGATTTGCATAATACATACACCAACCAGAAAAATAATTGTACCATCACAATGAAACAAAATACGCCCATTTTGGGCAATCTTCACCAAATCTCACGAATATCTAACTAAAAATCCCCCCTAAAAAATTATGAAAACGCATCAAAAGGCAAATAGATTAGCCAATCCACAACATGCAAACAAATCTCACCATCAACGGGGTTGCTGAAGTTGACATAGGCGTAGCCGAGCGATCGGCGGGAGTTGACGTCGCGGCACACGCGCACGGACACGACGGGCCCGACCTGATTGAACAGATCGAACAACTGCGCGTCCGTCACATTGAACTCCAGATCCCCAACGTAGAGCGAGGTCGTCGGAAACTGGTTCGCCCCGCCACCCGCTGCCGCCGCCGCCGCCGCCGCCTGCGCCTGAACCTGGGCCTGCGCCATCACCCTTCCTAGATCCAACAGCAACAGCAACAGCAACAGCAACAACACGAACAACAATAACAACAACAACAACGAAGGCGAAGAGGAATCGAGCGATAACCCTCTCCTACGAGATCGAAGTTGAAAGATAAGAGAGATCTAGGGTTTATAGATCTCTTGAGGTCTTTTTCCTTTTTTTTTCCTCCTGATTTTGGGGTATTTTTCTCGATTTTTTTTTGGGAGTGGTAAGGGATCGGCGAGGGTTTTGGAGGGGCAGCTCGGACTCCACCGCGCCGAGGGGGAGGCGGCGACCGAGGGGTATTTATAGAAAGAGGGGGAGCGACGATGCAAAACCCTAAACCCCGATTCCTACCGTTGGATCGGGATCCCGGATGGTGTGGACCGTCGGATGGGACTGCCCACGGATTACTTGCGCGGACGACAATGGACGCGTGTCACGCGCAACGCAAGGGTTGGGGGTTGGGCGGGGGCGTTACTCGCAGCGGGCGACCGGTGTTCGCTGGTCCGCTCGTGCACTTGTCTCTGGGAACAAAAATTGTGATGCCTGGACCCGGTCCATCACATGTCCAAAAATTGACCCTTCTCTCGTCAACATTTGATGAGGTTTTTTTATTATATATATATATTTGATCCAATTTGGCCAGTCGAATAGGCTCGCTGAATTTCTTTTTTTTTTTCTTTCCGTGTTAAAGATCATATATATATATATATATATATATATATATATATATATTTGATCTAATTTGACCAGCCGAATAGGTTCGCTGAATTATTTTTTTTGACTTTCTATGTAAAAAAATATATATATTTGATCTAGTTTTTCCGGCTAAATCTGAATTAAAAATCGTAGTTCATAATATAGAGGTTGCAAATTGGTGTATTGAGTCCTCTCGTGAATATTAGCTGTCACTATTTTGATGAGTTTATTCAGCTCACTCAATCGAACTCAATTTGAATGGAAAGAAAAGCGAAGGAAAATAAAAGAGTTGGACCCTCTAAAATTTCAAAATTACATGAATATTCTGAAAATTTTAAAATGTCATGTGAACTTCATATATATAAATAAATATGTACATATCGTGAAATTACATTGATGATGATGTCCATTTGCATAAATGATCTGCAAACGGCATACCAGTAACTGCTGATAGAGCATAGTGAAAGCCGTTAATGTTTCCCACGAATTTGATGCACGTTCATGTATTACTCACTCGAGTATTTAAGTTGAGCTACAAAATAATTTCCGCAGAATAAATTTTCAATTAAAGCAAAGAAAAGAAATAGCATAATGGCATAATCAGATAACTTCCCCACAAAAATCTGGAAAGCAAGAAGCAATATATTAAATAGCTACTAAAGCATTGAACTCTCAGAATGTTTGAACAATCAACCTTCAGAAAAAGGGACCAACAAAAGTTTAAGCACATATACATAACCTATCGATTATCCGTTGTGTGGATACTACTGTTCTTCTTGGCAACAATAAAAATTACGGGCAGAATAAATACATCTTCTAGCATGAGATGCAGTAAATGCTGAGGATTTAACTTCATTCCGATCTTAATCCAGAAACCATCCAACACCATCTTATTCTTAAGAACTCTTTTCGCTTGCATGTTTTATTTGTAGTGCAGCTCGAACGACATTTCCTCTCGTAAGGATTCCGACCTTCAAAGAAGAACACCAAGTAAGTGTCACATGCCAATCCTCCCATATCAACAAAGTAGGAAGAGTGTCAGCAATTTGTGCTTGTATCATTTTGGGTCACATGCTCAGTGCCGATCAAGTTACTACTAGCGGATATTGTTGCATTAAGGGTAGGCAGAGAAAGAATGAGCAAAGCAGCAATCGAGAAACCATTCACTTACCAATTTACCAGCACTATCAACTACTGGAAGCCTGCGGTATTTTGTTTCAAGTAATAACCTGGAATCAAAGGACCCATCAAATTGTAGGATTCAGATCATAGGAACAAAGTTAATAACACTTATTGGTAAAAATCATGCATTGCATGAAAGGTACCTTGCAGCGTCTTCAAGGTTAGTTGTCTCACAAATCACAAGTGGAGCAGGTGTCATCACATCGCCAATGACTCTGCCATTTGTTTTGCTCAACAGTTTCTGGATCTCATTGAATGCCTGTGTCAAGGTAATTAAATATATATATATATATATATCAAGCCTATGCATGATTCGCAATCAGTTTCTATTTCTATTCAGTAAAGACACTTAGAGTTTCCATTTCAGTATTTTCAACCTTTCAGCAGTTTTGCACAGTCCAAATCTACGCAATGAAAATAACTTATAATATACCTAGAAGAAATATCTAGTACCACACCTTGTTTATTGACATTTCCAATTCATATTCGCTAAGACAGATATTAATACCTTAGAGCCTAATTTAATTCTGCTTCCTTGTTTTTCTTTTACTTAGTTGACAACGTGTGCACCGGCAGATGTGGATTGTTTGCAATAATGCAATCTATACACCTAACGGTTTTTGGCAACAAAAAAAAGCAACTTCTTGCATCTCTTTACTTCCCTTTTAATAGAAGCAGCCATTCTACATCTAGCCAAGGTGTGTCGCAAATCAACCAACAATAACAAGGATAAAAAAAGTCTTCCCCGTGGCGCATTCAATCATTGACAATTTGACTTAAAAAGAACAAGAAAGTGGAAGCAGTACCAAACAAGGCCTAAATTAGCAATTTTTATTTATTAGGAGAGAGACAATTTCATAAACAAAAAGAGTTTACACCAAACGATCTTTATTGTTTTTAATGAAGCACAGACATACTATATCCTAGCACTTGGTCCAAATCATAAATATCTCATAAAGAAAACGATTCAAAGCATAGGATGCAGTATCAATAATTTGTCATAAGTAAATAGCCAAAATTGACTTCTTACATACTTTCCATGTACTATCAACCTCAGGAAACATGCTTGTATCAGCCCGTCCACTTCCTATAAACACAAAACAGATAGAAAAAAAGTTTAACTGCATAATTCTGATGCACAAACAAAACCAGCAATTTGCATCTTTTTCGCACCATCACTTATGATCTCTTATGTCTAAATCAACATTAAGGAAGTGAAACAAATTTTCTACAGACAGAAATATCTGAGACCTGATATAGAGTCCAATGCCAATAAATCATAATCTGAGACAACACCAACCTGCAGAAGGAGAGTAGATATTAATCTAATTATCTAGTTGTAGAGATAGAAATATCTAAGCATTTGCATAGTGTAAGTCTATAAAACCAGAAAGGTACCAAGAAACATTGAAATCCCTAAAGAACCCATATGCAACACAAACTCCACATCTAATTATATTGACCAAAAATTTTATCAGACACATTGCTCCAATCCATACTTTTTTATATGCTTTTGATTCCTGCCATCAGCCCTATAGTGAACAACAATCATGGTGAGTGACAAAAGGATAGTTTACTACTGCACATTTTTTCCTGTTTGTCTTAACTTCCTCTATTTTCCGCTCCTTTTTCAGCCTTGGACATGTCTGCCAGCATGGAAACACATTCTCCAAATACCTTACAACTCCCTGGTTATATTTTGCGTAAATATAAAGAAATCAAGGAAAATTATCTGGCCATCTATCGATCTTTTGTGAATCAGCAGTTGCCTCTCGTAAAATTGAACGGAAAAATTATGCTGCTTCACATAAATTATACTGGAAAGGCTCCAATAAGATCATACGGTAAGTTAGAAACGGAAAAAATATGCTGCTTCATAGAAATTATATATCAAAGGCTCCAATAAGATCATATGGTAAGTTAGAAACCCACTGAGGTAACGGAATTGAGTTCGACTGTAGTACTCAAAAGAAGAATGTAAATGACAACCCACATAAACAGAGCTACGCCAAAAGAGAAAAGAGTTCACACCAATTTCCAATCATCATCAATAACAGGGAAGCCGGTGATCCTATTCTCCACAAGCTTCTCCAGTGCTGTTGAAAATATTACAAAGTTATTAATTAGTAACAACAAAAAGCAGCCAAGGTAACTCAGATATTAATTACCTTCATCAACCGTAGTTGTTGGCTTCACTACTTGTAGATCTTCCCTTTTAGTCATAAAATCACCAACTGTATAGACCCCATTGCTTTGCTGCAAAACCAATAACAATTATCATCAAAAGGAAAACTTAAGATCATCCAGGAGTTTCACAATACACATTATGCTGCAACTGAAACAAAATTGAAAAGTATTCACCTCGGCACACATGAAACAATAAAATGACCAGAGAAATATCTGGTGTCTAAACTTGCATTAAAACATAATCATCAAACTTGAGCCAGAAACTAGGATATAAAATTTAGAGTTATACTCAAGTTCAAGAAACCAGTTTGAGATGAACCACACATGGATAACAATACACCCAACAAAGTATAGCAATTACCGATTTCAAGGACCCCAAATATTCGGAGAATCTCATCAATTCCCTACAATGTTTGCAAAACAAATTGTGTAGTCCGTCGATGAAAGTACTTGCTTTGCATCTTCATACTCCATTACTTTTTTTTTTTTTTTCCTTTTTACCTAGACATCAGAATCTACCATGATAGGATAGGTTATATAGGGCAATTTACGTAGCGGGGTGAGGCTCAGGAGAACTAGAGCTCATAACAATCATTAGTCCTCTATCTAGAAAAAGTAGGAAACTTTACAATCTCATCTATAACAAAATTCCTATGTGACTCCCAAACTAAGCAAACACAATAAAGCAACATAATTAGATCAAAATTTCGAACATCGATAAGAGAGAGCTATTGCAGGTGGCGGTTTCAGAGATCAAAACACTTCCGACAAGTGGACTATCTAAAATTAAGAACAAACCCTAGTTTTCAAGACTAAAATACGATCGATTCGCGTGATCTCTTCAGCGAATTGACGTTTGCCACACCAGGATCGATCCGACGAACGAAGAAACAGAGAGAAGAGGAGCGAGTGGATCGAAGGGCGACTCACCCCTGTGGAGTTGGTCATGAGAGCCCCGTTCCTCGCAACGGCGATGGGCGCCCAGCGGCGCGGACAAGGCGCGAGGAGGGAGCGAGGCGGCGAAGTGGGCCCCACGCGGCGGCGGCGGTGGCGGAGGAGAAGGGGGAGGGAGGCGCCGGAGGCGGCGACGCCGCCGCGGTGGGCGAAGGTGGGCAGGAGAGTGATGAGGGCATCGGAGATGAATAGGGTTTCCATCTCTCTCTCTCTCTCTCTCTCTCTCTCTCTCCTCGTTTTTTTTTTTCCTCGTTCTTTTTTCAGAGGAGAGATGGAGCGAGAAGGAACTGGGAGATATCCCTGTGTGGAAATGCGTTTTATGCAGATTATTATTCGACAGTGCGAAAATTAGTTACATGGAACTGGTTCACCACGTCATCCGTGGACCGCATAAACATCCACCGTCCATCACTGTAACTTTTGATTTTTCTTTTTTTGGGGTAAAACGTATAGAAACCCCTTCACCTATTTAGTTTTTAACCTCAAGCCGCCTCAATTTTTTAAAAAATTAAGGGCTTGTTTGGTTCATCCATTTTAGGTATGAAATGGGAATCGGTTTGATCAAATCCGGTTAATTTCGTTTGGTTCGCATGAATCGGTTTGGAATTTCTATTCCGGACTGGAATGAGAATGACCCATTAGTCTTCAACCTGATTCCGATCTTCTAGTCCGGATTGAGATTTCATTTCGAAAGCCCACTAAGCTCTCGAAGCCCATGTGACCATCTCACCCTCCTTCTCTTCACCCCTTTCTCATCACAAAAAAAAAAAAATCTATCCTCTCTCAAAACTCTATCCCTAACCCACATCAATAAAAGTTTTTAAAAATAAATTTGATATTTTTTTTGAAAAACTTATTAGAGAATAGTATTATATTTTTTATAAATTTTAAATAATATAAATTTATATTTGAGAGTAAAATTAGTATTATAGTATCCTATAATTTTTTTAGTTTATACGAACCAAACAATGAAATGTGAATAACTCATTCTAATTCCCAATCCACAAATAAACCAAACGTCTTGGGGGAGTGGGCCATTCCAATTACCATTCCAATTCATTCCCATTCCATTATCCATTCCAATTCCACCCTTGAACCAAACAAGCCCTAAGTGATTTTAGTAAAAAAAAAAAAAAAATCAAAAACTTTACCAAATTAATTAGTTATGTTATCAAATTTTAGAAATTTAATTACTTTTCACTAAATAAATTAATTTTTTAACTTACCTAAGTTTGAAAAGTGCAAAAAAAACAAAAATTATAAGTTGAGGGGCCTTTTCAAATGACATATACTCGAGGGGGCTCTTCATACATCTCTGGCCCTCGTGGTAGACCATGTGCAGTAAATAGTTCTTCCCGCAGTCCACGTTTGAATTTTGGGTGTATAACAGTTCAAGTTGCTTTCTCTCTTTTAGAATTCAAACTACAATTTTTTGAAAAAGATATTTTTGAGACTTGTATGGCTTTGATTATTGCTACGCCAATAGCCTTATTTATTTGATATTTATGTGATGTGTAATGCCAAATTAAGAGCAACATATATGCTGTTACAATCAAACCTAGTTGAGATATAAAGCACACAAGATTAGAGATACAAGATAAAATTTAAGTGCTTTAAGATGTGATCCTAAAAAATGTTTCAATGTAATAATATGCCCATAAAAATTTATTGTTTTATAAATATTATCTTTTATGATTGCAAGTACAAATGATTTGTTTTACTCCATGCAACATTATGGTTGTTATAATTTAATAACTTATGTAATATTCTAATATTTTTCTAGTGTAATTATAGGTACAAAAAATATCACTAACTTGTTGTGGAGACTTAACGCAACATCAGCAGCTTCTTCTTCAAATAAAATTCTACTCAAAAATACTTCTTGCAAAAGCTCCAATGAAGCCAAACAAACATCCCAAGAATAATATCTTACAAGTCCTTATCTGATAGAACATCCAGGATCTGGACATTCACCTGCAAAACAGATCTCATTATCCATTGAGAAATTGCTTCAGGAGAATTCGCTTCGGTGTAAAACGAACAAAAAATTTATTTTTGATGTAAAAAAATATACTTTTCACTTGTTTTGTTCGACGTAAAAATATTTTTACGAATTTGAAAAAAATAAAACTCTCATTTTTAACCGTTTTTCTGCGGAAAATAAAAACTCAATCTACGTAAAACTTTTTCATTTATTATTTTCCACCGAATAAAATAAATGTGGATATTTTTTTTATTTTAACCAAATAAATGTTGATGAAAAACTTTTTTTTTTTTTCTACAAACCAAACACTACAAAACATAAAATCTTTTTTTCTACCGAAAATTATTTTTTATGATTTTACGTTGAACCAAACAGATCCTCAGTAGAACTTGATCTGATTTGAAATTCAAACAACATGATTAGCGATCGATCAACATAATATCAGCAATTCTTCAAGGGACAAATCCAATATTAACTTCCAAGTACTACAGCCATACATAAGCTAATATATTTCATATCAAACCATATAATTTTACAAAGTTTTTACATTGTCATCATCCTTTGCCTAGCATTCCCTTCCTAAATATTCTAAAATCCATGCCAAAAAACGAAGCTGAGATACCTTAATGACTGCAAAAAATGTCATATCACAAGCTCGTGAACAAATCGAATGGTGATTCAACATGAATGATTGACTACAATAGGAGCTGCAGAAGTTGCAACATGATGAACAATTTGATCGCTCTGAAGCCGGAGTAGGACTTCAAAATAGATCCTGACAATTGTATATACCCGGAGTAAATGTTTCCATTTACAGCGGGAGTTCGATTAGACGCTCCCGTGTTCTTGCACACTCCCATTGGTGCTCCAGCCTGCAAAATATCTCGTTAATGTGTAATTTTCAGATTGTTTTGCTACGGGTTAAAAATTTAGCGAAACCATCAATATGAGAGAAGTGATCACTGCCTAAAGGAACAGTAAGGAGGATGCAAATGCAAAGTGATGAAGTCTTCAAATGCTTAGGGAGAGGGGGGGCCGAATGAAAATGCAACATTTATAGGAAGCTTTCTTAAGTCAGCTTTTCGCTAAACAAAAAGTTTGGGGTCTTCGAGCATATCATAAAGCTTAAAAGTTTCAAACAGACCTGACAGGAACTAATGATGCTACAGCCACAAAGCGCTAGCCCGTTTATTCGATCTTGAATATCGAAGACTCCTCGACCATCACTTCTCTGCAAGTACATCCCTTGTTCAGGAAATTGCAACTTTCTTCATGTTACAGATTTTGTACTTTTGAGGTGAAACGAACTAGTATCGCTTACCATGTAAAAATTCACTGCAAGAAAGTTAGGCATTTGATTTCCGGCAGCTTTATAGCAAGCGTCAACCATCTGAGCGAGACCCACGGAGTTCTCCTTGCAAGCTTCATTCTCAACAGGAATGGTTGGGAAGTAGTTTTGCAGGAATAGAGACGCATATCTTGAGTTCAGAGCTTGTGATTCCTTTCTATTAGGGCAAGTGCCAGGCACAATCCCTGGATCCCCAGCTGGAAAGGACAAGAACACAAAATTATATAAGGTCAGTCAGAGTGCTAGGACAAAAGACTCGAACGAATTAACAGCCATGATATTAAAATCAGCAAGCGGCAAGGATCCGAAAAAGCACTAATCTTCAGTTTCCTTTGCTTACAATAACATTATTTTGCATGTTATTGTCAAGAAACTTCATTCAATATATGAGAAGGAACTTAAGCTTTTAATGCGAGCTAATAAAAATTGTGATTAAATATTAGAATAATCGAGGTTTATCATGCAACGTAGAGAGGGCCGACAATTTTGGTTAGCAATGCAAATTGCAACTAGTTTTAGCTCCTTAGAGACTGTTTTATATGATATCTTTCTCTTTTTTTGAGAGAGAAAGATAGTATGGTACCCACTATATTCATTTTATTTTTTAAAAAATAAACTTAGCTAGAGATGTGAAGCAACTAAACTTCAAATTTGGAATCTTGGATACCAACCATCAAGTCCTTTGCCGCTTGTGCCAGAGACGGTTATTTGATATCTTTTTCAACAACATCTTTTCATTGTAACTAAAATTTTCCTCATTTGTAAACCATACAAGTGAAATCAGGCTATTTAGCATATCAAACTCCACAAATTTCCTTGCTGTATATGTTACCATCGTAGCCTGCTTCTCATCCTTAACTTAGCTCACGGAGTCATGAAAACTTATGGCCTTGGTAACTCGATAGTTTAACTCGTCATTACCATTTGCTGAACTTAGGATTGAATTTAGCAATTCAGAGGACAAGACACCGAGTCATATGGTCTCTGACATCACAGCATGGAAAGGTGGCGTCTCTTGCAGTACACAGTTTCCGACCATTTCTTTTCTCCTTGACCTTTGTTTTTTATTTACTTTGAAATGTAGAATCCTAGAAAAATACAGAGTGATATAATTTGGTTTTGATAAGGCCTACCTCTATTTACGAATCTGAAAACTTATGAAGTATAAAGAAGCCTTCGAAATCCATTTCATTTCTCCAAACTCAGAAGAAATCAACACTATACCTGGAGGCAGCACTTCTGTTCTAATGAAAAAATTTTCACTTTCCAGTTTACTTTTCAATGGGACCGTGCGGGACGAGGTCCGTAAAATAATATAGGCAATAATAAACAAGCCAGTAAGTATTAATAGGCGGAACACATAACTGAACTCAAAAGGGGCATCTCATTTATTGTTCTACTCTTATTATAAGGTTAACTCAATAGGTTTATCCTCTTCTATTTTCTACCTATGGGACCATCATGACAATACTTTATTCTCAAAATGTCTGTTACCTGAGTTTAGTAAGTCTAAAACCAGTATTACTTTGTAAGTGAATCACTACTTGAAAAAGAAAATTTGACATTTCAAGACCACTTACATGCCTTTTATATCATCTAACTACTATCAATATAACTCAACTTTTATTGTCTCAAGCTATCCGGGGAAGTTAATGGCAGATCGACTAACAAAATAACATGATGATCAATTAAAGTAAACATCAAGATTTAGAGAACTTACGCTCATTCTCCAACAAGTACTTCCACTGATAAGCAATCCCCTCACTAGCTTCCTTGGAAGCATCAGAAGTGAAAACCAGAAGCCGGCGGTTCTTTGCCACCATGTCGGTCACGCTCGGCCAGTCCTTGCCGTTAGTTGGCATTTCTGAAACCGGGTACCAGTACTTTACCAAGTCTGCGCTAGTAAATAGCTTGCTTAAACCCATGGGAGCGTGGACATAGTCTTCGATGATTATGGTCACAATCTCTGTCGGATTTGCTGAGAGAAATGACTCCACCTCCTTCAGAGTATTGATTGCTGGTTCCTAACAAATTATAGACAGCAGCCATTCTATGTTACCGTTTTAGCATAACCCTTTCCTTGAAATTTAACTCAAATTTCAATTTCGTCTTTAAGACTTTCAATAAATAATCAGTTTCTAAAGTATGATCCTCATTTCAATCTCATATTTCATCCTCAAATTTATACCAAAGGAAAGTCTACTATTGTTGTGCTAATGGGGCACTTTTGCATGCGCTTAAGTACCCGAACAACTTTATCATTATGCAAAACAAACTTCACGGACAAGAAAGGTTCGAAATCGAAATCGGGATCGAAGTTCCGCAACTAAATTAGCGAGTAGCCCCCCAAAATTTTTCTTTTTTGGTCAATATGGCTAAATAGGTAATTGAAACAAAGGTTAAAATTCTGAAGTTGAACTTACAAAAGCAGTGAAATTGTAGCATTGCCCCTGAAATGAGTGGCAGAGCCATACATCGCCATCGAAGTCATACATGTCCAGCATCAACCCCCTCACACCATTCTACAAATTCGCAACAAACAACCCAAAAAACTTTCAACAATTTGAGCAACAAGAGAGGAAACCCTAAGACAAACAACTTCGAGCATCAACATACAGCAACATTATTACCCTCAATTGGTTAGCAACAGTATCATCCTGGTTGTAAAAAGTTACCCTCTGCACCCCGGTGTACGACGGCTCACCGAGAATGGAGAATGAATTGTGAGTGACGAGCCAAGTATACCTATTAAAGGGCAACCCTTTAACCTAAAACATAACCAATCAAGTTTACCCAAGCTGATGGAATTATAGAGAGAGAGAGGTGTATAGAGAGAGGTCGAGATAGGGGGGTTACAATGGAGGTGGGCTCGACGGCCTGGGCGCGGATGCAGGAGGGCCCGGCCATGCCGGAGGCCGGGCAATTGCCGCAGTTGAGCCCCGCGGCGCAGTCGTCGGCGGAAGAGCACGGATCCTGGAGCTGTGTGAGGTTACAACATATATGCCTCAGATCAACAACAACAACAACAACAACAACACACACACACAGAATACATGCTCAGATCAATAGAAACCACACACACACACACCTGGCATGAATGGGGAGAGCAAGAAGAGCTGGAGAAGGGGAGGATCGATAAGAAGAAGAAGAAGAAGAAGAAGAAGAAGAAGGGAAAGGGTTTCATAATCACTCCTGGGGTAGCTGGAGCTGGAGCTGGAGCTGGAGCTGGAGCTGAAATAGAGAGAGAGAGAGAGAGAGAGAGAGAGAGAGAGAGAGAGAGAAGGGGGGATTGGGTTGCTTTGGTGGGTTTATTGGTCTCTTTTTTGCTTTATGGGGTTTTGTTATTGAGTGGCTTTTGCTTGGTAACAGGAGAGGGGGGAAAAGGGAGGAGTTGGTGGGGGTGGGAGTGAGGAGAGGAAATTGCGTTTTGGTGAGAGAGAGAGAGAGAGAGAGGAAGCAAGCGTTCGATTCCTCTTTCGTGTAGAGAGAGAGAGAGAGAGAGAGAGAGAGAGAGAGGAGAAGGGGTGCAAAATCTGGGAGTGAGCACATGAAGCAAGTTGGTGTTTTCAGAGATCAAATATTGAGGAGACAAAAGATTATAATTTTCCTTATCTGAATTGGGCCCAGCTTTGGTAATATAATGACTAAAATATATTATATTTTTATCACATATAAAATATTCGAAAAATTTAAAGGAAACTTCACTTTTTTTATGTTAAAAAAAATATAGTTGTAGTGGCCATCGGAGGAGAATAGCAATCTACATTTTGTTCGCCGAGATTGCAAACATAATTTTATTTTATAATTAAAGCATAAAAAATTATAAATATTTTTAAATTTTTTAAAATTTTTATAATATAAAATTAGCTCTTTTAACCATCATATTAACGAATTAGATTTTATCACAAAGGACGTAAAACTTTCTCATTTATAATTATTCTATTTATTATTTAATAATAATAATAATTTATTTAAGTTTTTATATTACTTAAAAAATATATGCTATTTTAACATAAAATTATTAATTTTTCCTTGATTATACTCTTAACTATCATATTCGACACAATAAAATTATTTTATAATATATTTTATATGATATAAGAAATTGAGCAAGAATGCTATTAGTAGCAAAATAGCAAATATGCTTCATTGTCACTGCATTGTTATCCATTTATTTTCGATGATGAAACCTCCAAATTGACGATCGGTATCATTATATATGATTTATACTACTTGAAACATTTATAAATTAAATTCCATATTTTTTTCGATATTGTTCTCATGTTTATTAAGTGGACACAAAAATAAACGATTGAAAATAAATATCCTTTAAAATATGACGATAAAAATCTTGTAATCAAGACAAAAAATATGGATCTTATTTTAAATAATTTAAAAAATTTTCTAATCAAAATTTAATTAATTTGTATATCTTTACATCATTAAACGAGAAAGTCTTATATTGACTATTAAAATTATAAATTTTGAAACACTTTAATCATTAAATCAATAATATCGAAATAAAATTAAAATTTAGTTTCTAAATACTTCAAGTAATATAGGTCATGTTCATATACCAATCGTGATTAGAAATTCCATTATCAAAAATAAATAAATAATAATAAAACATATTTGCAGTGTTTGGTTAGGGGATAGGGATAGGAATAAACCCTTATACCCCTTTATACCCAAACGCTAATTTTTTACCCAAAAATAGTAGTTCTCAGTTATCTATAATAACCGGGTATAACTATTCCCACCAACACCTCCATTTTCTATATAAAACTATCTAATATTTTTCTTATTTCATATTATCTATCCAAACGATATTTTTCTTATCCCCGGAAGTAACCTAATTTTCATCCAAACGCTATTTTTTTATCCTCGTACTTGTATCTATTTTTGTAATAACTAGTTCTTGTTTATACCCGAACCAAACGGTAGAGTAAGAGAGAGGAATAAAAGACGATGGTCACCACCCACCTAGTATTCAACTCTATCTGAGATTTTTTTTTCTTTTTTATTAATTTAAGTGGACCGGTGACTATAGTTAATTATATAACTGTATTTTGCCAATTTAATTACGATCAGTTCTTGTACGCCTCACACGTGCCGCACTACAAATAAAGATTTACCACACATAATGGTCCAGAATATAAGGTTTTAATGGGTAAAAAAAATAGAAACCGGATTTTCGGGGACGCATCCAGGAAACACCGGCTCAATAAACGGGTCCGTTTGATAAGAAATACAAACTTTTAATTAAACTTTCATTTGCTTTAATTTAAATTATTTTTCTAAATTTATTCAGAAGATTTATTTTTCAAAAAAAAATATTTATTAGCTATCAACCATTAGCGGTTAACAAAATCTACAATTTTTTTTTCAACTAAAATATATCTAAATTGTTAAAATCAGCACAACCATCAATAAATTTAACAAAATATTTAATCTGATTAATAGAAAGTAAAATAAATATTAAAATCCGCACTTTAATTTTAAAGACAAATAAAATGAAACTCACAAGTATTTTTGAGAAAGATGATTTGAAACAATGAAAAATAATAAAAACTTTAGTCAAATATAGAAAGAAATCTAAAATACGTAAGCTGAGATATAAAGTTTAGTACCTAATCAAATTAGAGGTTCCAAATTGCAGCTAAAGATATAGATTTTTATTTTAAATCGTCTACGAATGTACTTGAGAACCCAGATGCATGACAGAATCACACTAAGCTGGTAAATTGTTTTCTTGAGAACTCATTTGACATGATTTTGAACACCTGTTTACTTTAACTGATATAGAATGTGTCATTCTCTACAAGATTTTAAAATAAAAACACAATACATGATTAAATGAAGTGGTTGCATACATACAGTACACGAATTCATTGTACAAATATTTTCCGTAAACATGTACAGATTTTGAAAGGTTGTACAAAACAGCTGTTTCTATCATTTACACTGCAAACTAATTAAAATCTCAAGTATGTACAATTTAAGAAGCGAAAGTCCCTTCAACCCCTGGGCAAATCCTACTCCTCAAAGCAGCTGAGAAAGACGAGAAGCCGGAACTTTCCCTAACAGAAGAGACGGAAACTCCGGAAGTGATATTAACAAATACAATTTTAATAGGAACAGATCAAATTCATTAAATCCGCTCGCATTCATAAAGTGTATAGCAAACGAATTCAATAAACGTGATCAGCCCCCCCTATCAAAATTGCCTTTGTTAATAGCCGCAACTTTTCATGGTAGAAGAAATGAAATCTCGGAAAGTGATAATAACAAATATAATTTTAATAGGAACAGATCAAATTCATTAAATTTGGTCACTATTCGGTAAATCTGATCATGTTAGGCTAATAATGACCAGATTTAATGAATCTGATCTGTCCGATTAAAATTGTATATGTTAATAGCATCATTTCCAAATTGACCTATCTGTGACATAAAGACAAGCAATTGTTGGGATACAAATGTTCTGGTCTTAACAAAGCTGCAACTCGTCTCAACTAAAATGAATCAAATGCAATACTCTACATTCCCAATGACACCAAAAGCAAGCTGGAGCAATTAAAGCCTTGTGTCCTGTTCCTAGTTATCCAAATCAACCTACTGAGGGAGTCATCAAAAAAGAGAAAGATACCAAAAAAAAGAGAGGAGAAATAGATCATAGCATCAGGCAGTTCACAGTTCCACCAAGGATTTACATAGAAATTCCGGATCAGAATACTTTCTCATCTGCATATACATAAAGTGATACATAAAGTTGAAATAAAAGGAATGTTGTTAGGATTTCTTCAAAACTAGGAGCCTGTTCAGACTGGGTATCATACAAGTACTGTTCAGAGTCCAGATTTGTAGTTCAAATCCTGCAAACAACTTTCCACAGAAGCTAGAAGGGAAAAATTCAAATGTAGCTTCTGCTTTTGGGTGCTTAGAAGCTCTTCTTAGCCTCCCACTTCATTCAGAAGCTCTAAAATTCTTATTGGCCAAACGCATGACTTTTACTTCTCGAATAGAGAAGTTGCTCAAGAAGCAAGGCAAAAAGGCACTAAGACAGTACTTCATGAATTTGTTAATCAAGAATTTTCCATAGCACATGCACATTGTCTAACGAGGGCAAAGGCCTCACTATCAAAGATACCCATCCCCCCTAAGCCTACATTGGATCTTAACTATTCTCACGAGATCTTGATCAAATAAGAGAAAACTGTCTTCCAAAAAGACCAACTAGAACATTATGTCAGCTTGGAGACACAACTTAGAAAATTTTTCTCCCAATGATCTGAACTAAAGGAGCCATAATTAAGCCAGCACGTGCAAAGGTCAGCTTGGAGACACAACTTAGAAAATTTTTCTTCCAATGATCTGAACTAAAAGGAGCCATAATTAAGCTAGCATATGCCAATGCATATACTGATAGTGACTATTTTGGCCCAGCTTCTAAAACAACTTCTCTACTCGAGAAGCAGAAGTCAAACGTTTGGCAAACAAAAATTTTACAGCTTTTGGATGAACTAGTATCCAAAAAAGAGATCTTAAGCCCTAAAAGCAAGTCCAAGTGGGGATTGGATGGGATCAGAGGTGAGTTCTAGTGAAAAGGAAAGAGATTTTCTCATCAGAGTTTTTCCAATGAGCATCCTATGGCCACTTGTTATGATATATTATATAAAAGTCAAATAGCAATTGAGATGAAATAAGTCTGATTCTTGTCAAATATGCAACAGAAAAATGCTTGTTCCACTCCCATTTACTATGAAGTAAACAAGATACTACATCAGATTGATCAATTTGGTCAATTTGAGGATTTATAGAGTCCACACAATAGGTAATCGTACAAAATATCTAATTACTTACTATAAATACATAAGCAAATGCAACTACCGAAATGAATCAAATGATATAGACCCTATTTTCATGAGCATCAATGAAATGCCATAGATCTAACGAAATGATGCAGACCCTATTTTCTTGAGCACCAATGAAATGCCATAGATCTCACTTCCTAAATTACTATTAGCCTCCTACTTATAGGCAACTATCATAGTGATATTAGCAAAACCGAAATTGTTATTGATAGAGCAGGTTCATTGAATCTGGTCAAGTCTATCACATAAATCTCATTGATGTCTACATGATAGACTTGACCAGATTCAATAAACCTACTCTGCCAATAACAATTTTAGCTATGCCAATATTACGACTTTACCAAATGCCCATAAAAAGCCCGATAGAACTTCTAAAACTATTTAGCTGGGAGAGGATAAGAAATTAGGGTAATAGACTAGTAGTGAACAAACCCACAAGCAAACTTTTTTGTATTCTGCCTAAACCTTCATAACTAATATTCTACTGGGCAGTTGTATGCTTTATGGTAGCGATTTCATAGCTGGTATTCTTGTAGATGGTATTTACCCTTTTTCGTTATTATCAAACATGTCCAAAACAAACCTATAATTTTCACAACTAAACGGCTCAGAAGGACCGACCGTCCTTAGCGCAAGTGGCAAAGGGCTTGGTGGTTGGTACCCGAGGTCCCAAGTTCGAAATCCTAGTTGATTCACATTTCCAGCTAAGTTTATTTCTAAATGAAATAAACGAAGCGGGTAGCATGCTATCTATCTCTCTCTCAAAAAAAAAAAAAAAAGGCTCAGAAGGAAGGAACTTTTTCATTTTCGAAGTAATAAGCTCTTATTAACTTTCCACTTTAGCCAAAAGCTCTAAACTTTTTGTTTGCCAAACACCTAACTTTTGCTTCTCAATATAGGAGCCACTCAAAGAATGACAAACAAGTATATGATAATATAGTTGGTGTAATGTTAGTTCATGTATTCCTTTAATGAAATAATGTAAAGCAAATGCTAACCATCCAGCCTTACTGAAAGCTAACTTTAAAAGATACTTCAACCTAAGCAGTTTCTCTTTGAATTTTCATCATCCCACACTGTGCTTCTAACTGATTAACTGCATGTCATATAGTGCCACATTGTGCTAGTTTCATTTTTACACAAATATATATATAGTTCGTATGGCACAAATACAAAAGTAACTTTTCTATTCAAGAAGCAAAAGTCAGATGTTTGACAAACAAAAGTTCTAGAGCTTTTGGCAAAAGTAGAAAGATAAAAAGAGCTAACCCTAGATCTAGCCCAAGCTAAAAGATGATTTAAAGTCTAAAATGCGCTTCAAGTAATCCCTTTTCGTGCGTTCACCTTCCAAATAAAAACTTTCCGTGAACCATAGCCTTCTCGATATTGGTTTTAGCACTTTTAATAGACCTATTATATACTTGCGAAACATTAGGAACCTCTTATGAATTGAAATCTCGCTATGCATTCTTATTCCTACATAAGATCAAATCTACCAATAAAAGCTCTTATAGTTGTTTCCATTATAATAATCCAAAACTCAAAACTACTAAAACAACATTTGTATATCATTTGAGTTCTTGAAAGACTCCAAATACTCTTCTAGTCCAAGTGTGCTATCAAAACAAAAGAAAATGCTATTTCTATTCTTTCCTTGATTAAGAGACTACTCGGTGTGATTGTCGATTCTAAATACATTTCATAGAGTTGTTCAAAGAAAGCATTAAAAGTCCTTTCACTACAATTTAGTCTTTAGACTTTCTATTTGTCAAACAACTAACTTTTGCTTCCCGAATAGAAAACCTTACAAGCCAGAACAGATAGGCACTAGTAAGATAGTAATTGATGTCTCTTACAAACTTGTGCTCAACCTTTGCTAAAGATACATACACTTTCATCACATCCCTCTAGGATTTGGTAGGATTGGCATTGAATTCTTTTGTGAAAGTTGACCGACAATAGCAAACTTAGCAAAAGCAATCTCCCATGTTGACTAGAGCTAAAAAGTTTCTTGTTAAGGTTTCATATTCCTTGGCCATGCTTAACACAAGTTTGCACAGCATATACAGCAGTGATACTTGTGCTAGCATCCTAATGTCACAGGTTAGCTCAGCAAATATTTTTCGAATACATACTTTTGTTAGCATATGCAAAAGTATATACTACCTAATTGGTTTGACTTCTAAAAAAGTTATTCTACTCAAGAAGCAAAAGTCAGACGTTTAGCAAACAGAAAAAAAATCTAGAGCTCCTAGCATAGTGCGAAGACTAAAAGAGCTCCCTAAAAAGCTGGTCTAACTTAAAAGTTTTTTTGTTCAACTCCATGCCAAGTATATTTACATTCAGCATTTGCAAGTTGGAAAGATAATGGCAATATCCCTGCTATCCTGTTAAGTACTTTTGAGTTTGATAAATTTCCAACTAGAACTAAGTAGGAGATATCAAACTGTACGCTAGAATGGAGTTATGCTACTCTCATAAGGAACCATTAGCCTAGATAATTCCCTTTGCCCTCTTATAGTGGATAAACTATCCTTATTTCCTATCCATGGAACTACAATACTCTAAACAAACACATCTTGCAACTTCTTCAAATACCTCTACTCAAATAATATTCCTACGTTTTGTCAAAAAGGCCTAACAACGTATGACACAAGTTGATGTGTTCTAAAGGTTCTTACAACTGGAATTACACATAACCCTGTACAATGACAGTAATTTCAGTAAATTAACACGGTAGAGCAAACATACACACTTATTTTCTAAAGTGCCGAAAATCTCCTCTCAACTAGTTATAATTCCTTTTCATTAATATCAGCCAAATTTGGAGGGGGTGGTGGGAAGGGGGTGTGTGTGTGTGTGTGTGTGTGTGTGTGTGTGTGGAGAGATAGAATAAAAGTAGGAAATGAATATAATAAAAAAAATGTGTAGGGATTCTTGATGAGAACTACTCAAATAGTTTTAACCAAACAGAGTGCATAGACCAATTTCAATGTAATGGCCATCCATCAATCAAACAATCACAATGTGAATTCCTTAACATAATATTATATATTATATAATATAAATATATGAAATCAAAATTAAGTTAAATATTAAAATTAATTCAAACTTTAATTCGTAACCTTATCGCGATAAGGTGGTTTTACCACCTTATTGTTTAAGGAACGATAGGGCCCTATTGGCCCTTATCGTTCCAAACTGGCCCTATTTTATAGGGCCGGTCAAAAGTAAGGTAAACCGCCTTATCGCCCCTATTGAAAACAATAGGGGCGATTAGGGGGTTGGTTTGCCCCGGNGTGTGTGTGTGTGTGTGTGTGTGTGTGTGGAGAGATAGAATAAAAGTAGGAAATGAATATAATAAAAAAAATGTGTAGGGATTCTTGATGAGAACTACTCAAATAGTTTTAACCAAACAGAGTGCATAGACCAATTTCAATGTAATGGCCATCCATCAATCAAACAATCACAATGTGAATTCCTTAAAAGGAAGACCAATCTCTTCAATATAGCATGTGGATTTTTTTAACAAGTGTCCTAAGAGCACTCGTTAAGACCTATTAATTAAATTGTGACAACAAACTATAAGGTGCATTGTCTTACTGCACAACATGACTAATAAATACAAGTGGACTGACTAATATAATGATCTTAGACTTATAGTTACCTGTGAACAGGTAAGATACACTTATTCCCACCATTTGAACCATAATTAATAAATCTTAACAAGTGCTCATATGACACTCATTAGAAAAACCCATAATATTTCTTTAAGCTCCAAGTCAGCATTTTGATTTCCAAACTCCCAAAGAGTACCAAAAGATGATATTATTTTAGTCCTTGAACTAGCCATTCTAATTTCTTAAACAATCTAATCTCTGTTAATTTAATCACTTTGCAAGGCAATTAGTACAACAATCTAATCTAATAGTAACTCAAGAATTACTATGATCTCCACTGCACTAACATCATCTACTTTAACATTAAAACATGGAATTTAACCATATCTTAAACTAAATTTAAATTTTAGAAGCGCATTTTTTTCCCTATACAGTATATTTATTAATTTATATAACTCGAATATAGGGTTACATATGTAATTGTAATATGCAATTTCATAATTCTGGATTTTACTTCCTCAATATTGAGTGTGAACACTTACTTACGATCAAATTTTCCACACTTATCAAAATAGATTCAACAATATCACACAAATGCTAGGCTATTTTTGTAAGACCTGTGGAACCTAGTTGCATGCATCCATTCCAATCAAGAATGTTGGCCCCAAAAAAGAATAAACTTTTTAAAACTCGTAATTAAACATTAATTATTTTGTCATTCAAAATATGTGACAGCTAAATGTAAGTTCATCCTATATAGCAATCTCGAAAATAGTGTGTTCAGTGCATCTTTAACTACCTTAAAATTGGATGAAAGCACAAAACAATTTAATTTAAAAGACTAGCATAAAGAGGCATAAACAAACTTTTGCAATCAAAATTGAAACTGCTATGTCACGTAACAGATCGAAAACTGTCAAAGCAAATGAAAGGCAATAAGCATGATATTCAGAAAAAGATGATCAACGGTGCCTTAAAGACACGATTGATCGACCATCAAACCAAGTAGTTCTAAATCTAAAACTTTAATGTTACTCAAGCAAGGCCGTATTAACAACACGATTAAAAGACTCTGACTCGAGCAAATGGGAACGGAAATCAAATAAAACCAGATCCGATCAACAATCAAGTAAAAACAGAATATAAGATAAAAAAGATTAAAACAAATAAACAAATAAATGAAAGCAAGAAAAACAAAATGACTTTAAATCCCAGTACTACCCAAAGTATCTGATCAAAACTAAATACCGCTCCTCCTTCAAGCAAAATTCAAATAATCTACTACCCCTAATTTCAACTTATACTCATTTCGACTTATAAACAAAGAGAAATAGCATACTAACACCATGATATGCAAAGAAAGGAAGGCAAAATAACCATCTTAAAATCGAGAACTCACCACCCAAATAATAATAATAATAATAATAATAATAAATCTGAAACCAAAAACTTTCAGATCGGGTATTACCGAATCCGAGGGGGTTACCGATACGACTTCAGGCAGCGGGCGCCGCGGCAGACGAACTCCTTGGGCTCGCATCGGCGGGGATCGACGTGCTTCTCGTCGACGTGCTTCTGGTAGAAGGCGACGAGGGCTTTGGCGACGCTCTGGCGCACGGCGTAGACCTACGAGGCCTTGCCCCCGCCGCGGAAGCGGATGCGCGCGTCGCCCCCGGCGAAGCGGGCGCGGCCGAGGAGGTGGAGGAGGATCGGCTCCACGGCCTTGCAGCCGAGAGTCCCGGGCATCACCAGCTAGATCGGGGGCACCCACGCTCCGTCTTCTTCCGCTCGAAGCACCGCACCAACTCGCTCGCCGACGCCATGGATGTGGCGCCGAGGGAGAGAGAGGAGAGAGAAAACCTGGCACTAACCCTAACCCTAGGAGAGGGAAACACCAGCCGCGCAAGAAAGGAGGAGGTTCATGTTGAAGACCTGTATATAGAGTGTTGTCTCGTGAGTTAGGGCAAATGGGTTTGCCGGGTTCGGGCGACAGGAGGAACAACAGGAACGTGGTTATAGTTATTACTCCCTAACCATTATCAATTTTTTCAAAATTGTTTTTTTTTATTATTAGTTTTTTATAATTTTATTTTTTTTTATAATTAAATTTTGATTATTCTATTTTTTTGTTAATTTTGATAGGATAGACCATATTAATTAACTCCAATAAAGTTCTATCTATACTAGAGACCCTAATCATTATTTAATAGCCTGATTAATTTTGATGTCAATTTTTAAAATTTCTTATAAAAATCAGTAGTACAAGATATTTAGTATATAAATTTTAGAAAGATATTTTGAAATAAATAATAAGTGTTTTGCACAAAATCAAAATAAACATAGTAAAAATGGTAAAGGAGAGATAGATGAAATAGGACTCGATAGAATAGATGCATATTTATTAAAATAAATAATTATTTTAAATTTTTAAAACTAAAATTGATTCAAATAAAATAATAAAAAAAATTAAATAATAAAATTATTTTTTTTTAAAAAAAAATAGTGGTTTCGGATCGCACGGATTTTGATCGGCCTCGATCCAACATCATCAACACGTGCCCAACCCAAGCCCCCTTCCCCCTTCCAATAAATAAATAAATAAATGAATAAAAACCTAATAACCTCTCAAAACCCTAGACAGGAAAGAGGCTAAGAGCAGCCCGCGAGAGAGAGAGAGAGAAAGATTGAGGGGCGCTGCAGGGCGTGGCCCGCTATGTGCGGGCGACCCGCACCCCTCGCGCGCACGCGAGAGAGAAAGTGCAGAAGAAGCGGCAGCAGCACCTGCAGGGCGGAATCCCGTTCGAGAAGTCGAAGGGGCAGCACATCCTGAAGAATCCGATGTTGGTCGACACGATCGTGCAGAAGGCCGGCGTGCAGCCCACCGACGTCGTCCTCGAGATCGGCCCCGGCACCGGCAACCTCACCCGCAAGCTCCTCGACGCCGCCAAGTCCGTCGTCGCCGTCGAGCTCGACCCCCGCATGGTCCTCGAGCTCAACCGCCGCTTCCACGCCACCCCCCACGCCTCCCGCCTCAAGGCTCGTCCTTCCCTTTCTTCTTTTTTTTTTTTCTTTTTTTTTTTTTTTTTTTTTGTTCTTCTTTTTGAGAATTTGTTAGTCGATTCTTATTCACTGATCTTCGTTTGTGCTGTTATTTATCAGAATTTCTGATTTTACTAGGGGCATTAGATTGTATCTTTTGTCTGATTTATTAGTTGACAATATGTTCCGTCAATGCAATTGGATTCTGATGATTCGATTCTATTTGAAAATAGACAGTTCAATAATTGAAATAATGATATTCGAAGTGTTTGAAGCTCCAATTTCACCTCGATTTGTTTGATGTTCAATTCGGTTCTGGTAAACTGGTTGTAATGTACTGATGAGAATACAAATGGCTTAATCACTATGGTTTCGCAATCATTGCGGAATAGATGATGAAGAATTCGACTTCCAACTATAATTTTACTTGTTTGCCTCAGTAGGAAAGTTTGGAGTGCGTTTATTATGGTCATAAAAGGCATAGTTAAGCTGTTTATCATTCATACAAATATTGTTGCTGCTGTTTTTGATATCTTTCAGGAGATTGGAAATTCCGTGTCACAATATTACCCCAGATCTGTGCATTTTCTTATGTTAACTACTCTTTTTCGCAGAATTATCTGTCACAAAAGATATATTTAAGTTTTTCATAGTTTAGTTGGATCCTCAGATAGTCATAATTGATTCATCCTTTACATGATTGCGAATCAAAGTATCAGATAACTCTGCATGTAATTGTTTTTTTTTTGTTTGCCTGTATGATCTTGAGAATTTTGTTTTCTGGAATTTTTCTTTTAATGTATATCTTTTCTACTACTGAGTCTTAATACTGATCATCATTCTGTACACTTGGAATTCCCTGTAGGTCATCCAAGGCGACGTCCTCAAATGCGATCTCCCCTACTTTGACATTTGCGTGGCCAATATCCCGTACCAGATCTCTTCCCCACTTACATTCAAGCTACTATCTCACCGCCCGGTCTTCAGGTGCGCGGTCATTATGTTCCAGCGTGAATTCGCCATGAGGCTGGTCGCCAACCCTGGAGACAATCTCTACTGCCGCCTCTCGGTAAACGTGCAGCTCCTCGCCCGCGTCTCCCATCTTCTCAAGGTGGGCCGCAACAACTTTCGGCCCCCACCTAAGGTCGACTCCTCTGTGGTTCGTATAGAGCCTCGAAGGCCTCTTCCTCCCGTGAACTTCAAAGAGTGGGACGGGCTAGTCCGCCTCTGCTTTAACCGGAAGAACAAGACATTGGGGTCGATCTTTAAGCAGAAGAGCGTTCTCGCTCTGCTCGAGAAGAACTATAAGACTTTGCAATCTTTGCAACTCTCACAGAATCTACACGTGGATGAAGATAAGATGGCTTCGGATGATGTAGCCGTATTGGCTGATATGGTCGAGGACTTGAGCATGGAAATCAATGATGGGAGAGATGAGGAAGACATGGAGATGGAAGAAGGGGATTTGGTCGGAGGTGGTGGTGAGGGGTCGAGCTTCAAGGAAAAGATCATGGGAATTTTGCAGCAGGGGGATTTTGCGGAAAAGAGAGCGTCTAAACTCACGCAAGTGGATTTCTTGTACTTGCTTTCTCTGTTCAACAAGGCCGGGATACATTTCTCGTGAAGGCCTCCTTCGGAAGATTGTTAAAAGACTCGGTGTAGGGAGAATGACTTAAATATGTATTTTTAGATCTTAGGCTGCTTCTGATGTTTTATGCCGAATCCGGCAGAGAAATTTTGACAGTTTTGAGGAAGTTTTCTGTAGTTCTATAAATTGCTGCTTTGCTTCTGAACGTAATCAGTTACTTCCAGCATCTTGCTTCATGTCCTCGGCAATCGATGAAAGGTTTATCCATCAGTTCTATTAACAGACGCATAATAGTGTTGTTGCTTTTCTTGTACAAGTCCTTTATGCACAAACAATTTGTCTCCTATATCATTCATTTTGTAGTTACCAATATTGGTCATCACTCCACACTTGCAATGCTTTTACATGTTTATACTCCATCCATATATGGACAATATGATAAACAGGGTCAAAATAAAACCAGACAGGCGAATTTCACTCCGCAGATTTCATTAGGGTCTAACAATTTTATCTTGGCTTCTATAGGTGGATGTGAAACTAAGTTGTTATGTTGGGTTCAACTAAAAGTTGTGCCGTAAGGGGAAAAAAAGGAAAAATCGCTCGATGTGTAAGATTTTTATGCGAATGAGAGACGATATTAGGGGAGCGAAATTTATTTGATCAGTAAACGCTCTGTACACTACAGTAGTCTCTCTCTCTCTCCCCCCTCCTCCCGGGTAAACAGCGAGATGGTGATCAAGAAGACAACGAAGACCCACCTCTTCGCGTAGCGTTCTCTCTGTCTCTGTCTCTGTCTCTATCTCTATCTGATCAGTTCTCATGTCACGTTTCTCATGCAATATATTTCTCCACAGAATCCCCGACCTCCACCACGACGACGACGACGACGACGACGACCAAGAAGACCACCTGAAGAGGCCCCTCCGCGAAGACCATCCCAAAACCCCCTCCCAACTCCTCTCCTGCTTCTCCCTCCTCACCCTCCCCTCCTGCTCCAAACTCCAACGTACACACCCACACCCCCACTACTCTCCATACGCGTGCAGCCGTGCACTGACTCCAACTCCCCCCGTTTCTTGCTTCTTGCAGCCAACTTCGCCGCGCGCCGCCGCCGCGGGGCCGAGGGGCGCGCCCTGCGCGCGGAGCGCCTCCTCGGCGCGTGGCGCGACCTCGGCGCGTTCGTCGACGCGGAGCTTGCGCGCCTCCGCGCCCGCTTCGTGCCCCCGGCCCCGCTCCGCCCCCGCGACGTCCCGCGCCTCCTCCTCGCCCCGGCGCCGCGGGCCCCGCCGCTCGCCGCCGCGGCCCTCGCCTGGCTTGGCGGCCCGTGGCGCCCCTCCGCCGTCCTCTCCCGCCTCCTCCCCGCCCTCGCCGCGCGCGCCCGCGCCCCCTCCCCGCTCGCCGCGCTCCCCCCGCGCGCCCTCCGCGCGCTCGCCGAGGCCGCGCGCAGCCTCCGCGCCCACGAGGCCGCGCTCGACGCCGAGGTCGCGGAGTACCAGGCCACCTGCATACTCAAGCTAGATTTTGCCGAAGCAGGTGCGAAAACAAACCACCAATAACTCTTAGAACCATACATATACCCTATCAGAAAATTGTGTTTTAATATTTTATAATTATAATATTTAGTAGTAGGAGGACGGCGTAGGGGAACAGAAGTGGTGGTGGAGGCGGCGGCAGAAGAAATGAGGAAGATGGGGAAGATAGTGAGGAAGGCAGGAAAATTGAGGTATCAGGCGGTGGAGGTGGCAGTGAAGGGGGTGCTCGATCCGGCACAGGCGGCAGAATTCTTGGTGGCATTGGCCGGGGTGCAGGAGACCGTGCGGCGGCACGCAGAGCGGTGGAATGCGCGTGTCGGAACGCTGTCCATCACCGACGTCAATTCTTTCAATGCAACTACCGCCGCCGTCGGTGCTGCCGCCCCACATTGATGCAGCCTCAGCCTCAGCATCAGCCTCATTGTAAAATGTATAAAGTTGGAAGTGATTCATTTCGTTTAGTTTGCCTTCCAATGGTTGTTTGTGTTCACCTTGTCATGGTATAAGGAAAATGTGTGGGTTGGATGCATAGGTGCATGGAAGAGACCTGTGATTGGATTGTGTTCCTTAGGTGTTACATTTTGATTTTTTTTTTTTTTTGATTTAGATCTTATTTGGCGCGTTTTTTAAAATATCAACGGCTACGAATGTTTTTTTATTTTTGAAAGAGATAGATAGCATATTATTCGTTTCGTTTATTTTATTTATAAATAAATTTAGCTGAAAATATAAATCAATTAAGATTCGAATCTGAAACCTCGGATACTAACTAGCAAATTTTTTACCATTTACGCTAGCCGCCAGGGCGGTCGGTAACGACAACGAATGTTGATTCGAAATAAAATCGAGTCTAATATAATTTTATATATCTTTAATCATTTTCGTGTAGATAGGTGGGAGCCAAATGGCTAACAAATTATAATTGATCCATTGCAGTTACTTTCATCTCTGGTGAGACAAAATGACTGATGGGGACTTTTGCTAAAAAGTTGTGCATACAACTTGTAGCACTTTGAATTTCTAATTTAACTCTTTATTTTTTTTATTATTTTATTTTATAATTTTTCTTAAGAAAAAAATAATATACTATTTATTTTATTTATTAAAATACTGAATTAAATAATATGGGTGAGGCAATACAGACCCAATTATTTTGTGATTATTGATTTGATATGATAGTATGTACGGCTTGATGGTGAACTCAGAAAAATTTTAAATTTTGCATATCTATAGAATCAGATAACAAAAGTAAAAAATAAGAAGTTCATTTTTTTTTCCTGTCATCATCATCGAGAGGAGTCAATAATCCTAGGGTGCAGTTCAATCTTGCAAAAAAAAAAAAAAACAAGAAAGTGACATTATCTTGTAGACTCCGAGATGGGAGTGCTTTTTGACGGAAATGACCCTATCTACCGTACTCTTTTGTCCCACATCGGAAACATAAGAGACACTCAGGGCATTAATTAACACAACAGGGAGTACCTCAATCGCCGAGCTCAGTAGCGGGAGCTTGTAACCCGAGCGGGGGGCAACAGGGTGGGTTCGGACGTTTGGTGGTGTTGTTGGGTCTGGGCTGCAGTTGTGCGAGGGGCTGGCCCGCCCGGTCCAAGTTGGGCAGTTGTCAATGTGGACTCAGGCGAAGGCTTGGGTCAAGTCGGCCTTAGAGTGGAGGAGACCGCGTGAGGCTGGCTTCACAGAGCAGCGAACACCTCCCGCTTCCAATGGTGGACGGATTACGGGCCGCCGCATTCTGAGTCCAATATGACCCAGCGCCCCATTCAAACGGACACCCACTTTTTTATCTTTTATTTTTTTTATTACAGGCTCCCTAAATGAGGCCCAAAATCAAGTTCGCCGGTTGTACGATATGTGCTCCCCCAGCGCGCCCTCCGCACACTCGCCGAGGTCGCACGCCACCTCCACGCCCACGAGGTCGCGCTCGATGCCAAGGTCGCGGAGTACCAGGCCACCTGCATACTCAAGCTAGATTTCGCCGAAGCAGGTGCGAAAACAAACAACCAATAACTCTTAGAACCATACATATACCCTACGAGAGAACTATATTTTAATATTTTATAATAGTATTTAACAGTAGGAGGACGGCGTAGGGGAATAGAAATGGTGGTGGAGACGGCGGTAGAAGAAATGAGGAAGATGGGGAAGATAGTAAGGAAGGCCGGAAAATTGAGGTATTGGGTGGTGGAGGTGGCAGCAAAGGGGGTGCTCGATCCAGCACAGGCGGCAGAATTCTTGGTGGCGTTGGCCGGGGTGCAGGAGACGGTGCAGCGGCACGCGGCGTGTTGGAACACGCATGTCGGTACGCTGTCCATCACCGTCGTCAATTCTTTCTATGCAACTACCGCCGCCGTCAGTGCTGCCGCCCCACATTGATGCATCCTCAGCCTCAGCGTCAGCCTCATTGTAAGATGTATAAGTTTGAAGTGATTCATTTCGTTTAGTTTCCCTTCCAACAGTCGTTTGTGTTCACCTTTTTTTTCATGGTACAAGGAAAATGTATGGGTCGGATGCATAGGTGCATGGAAGAGACTTGTGATTGGATTGTGTTCTACATTTTGAACTTTTTTTTGATTTAATAGATCTTATTTGGTGCATTTTTTAAAATATCAATGGTTACAGATGTTGAATCGAAATAAAATTGAGTTACCGACCATTCCTAGAGCAAGTGGCAAAAAACTTGGTGTTGGTATCCGAATTTCCAAGTTCGAATCCCAGTTAATTTATATTTTCAGTTAAATTTATTTCTAAATAAAATAAACGAAGCAGATAGCGTGCTACTTATTTCAAAAAAAAAAAAAAATCAATTGAGTCTAATATAATTTTATATGCCTTTAACCATTTTCGTGTATATAGGTGGGAGCCAAATCGCTAACGAATTATAATTGACCCATTGCAGTTATGTTCATCTTTCAGAGGTGAAAGAAAATTACTGACGGGGACTTTTGCTAAAAAATTGTCCATATTTACTTGAAGCACTTTGAATTTCTAATTTAACCTTATATATATTTTTATTATTTTATTTTGTGATTATTAAATTAATATGATAGCATGTACGGCTTGATGATGAACTTAAAAAGGTTTTAAATTTCACATACCTATAGAATCAGATAACAAAAGTAAAATTTAAATATATATATATATTTTTTTCCGTTCTCGAGAGGAGTCAATGATCCTAATGTGCAGTTCAATCTTGTTAAAAAAAAGAAAAAAAAAAAAAAGCATTAGTTTGTAGACTCCGAGATAGGAGTGCTTTTTGACGGAAATGACCCTATCTACCGTACTCTTTTGTCCCACATCGGAAACATAATAGACACTCAGAGCATTAATTAACCCAACAGGGAGAACCTCGATCGCCGAGCTCATTAGCGGGAGCTTGTAACCCGAGCGGGGGCAACAGGGTGGGTTCGGACGTTTGGTGGTGTTGTTGGGTCTGGGCTGCAGCTGTGCGAGGGGCTGGCCCGTCCGGGCTAAGTTGGGTAGTGGGCTATGTGGGCCCAGGCGGAGGCTTGGGTCAAGTGGGCCCTAAAGTGGAGGGTATTGCGTGAGGCTGGCTTCACAGAGCTGCGAACACCTCCCGCTCTCAACGGTGGACGGATTGCGGGCCGCCGCATTCTGAGTCCAATATGGCCCAGGGGCCCACTCAAATGGACACCCACTTTTTTTATTTTTTATTTTATACTCCACTTTTTTTATCTTTTATTTTATACTCATGGGCTATAGATAGGCCCAAATTCTCTTCAACTGCTTTTGTTTTGTGGGAAATAAGCCCAAGTTCGCTTCCACTCTTTTTATGTTTTGTATAAGATATGGGCCGCTTTATACGCCCAGAAAACTGGCAAAATTGGCGATCACGGTTGGGTGGATCATCATTGGGTGGATCATCATATTCGTAGATCACTTGAGTATTGATAAAATTTATCTGTAAATTTTTAGTTAGTCAATATTCTTGTTCTCTTCCACTCTTTACGAGATTTGTACTATATGTGCTTATATGCCCGGGCAAATAGGCAAGTTGGACGATCCGTCGGTGGGTCATCGTATCTGTGGGTCATCTGAGTATTGATAAAATTTATTTATAGATTTTTAGATAGCTAACATTCTTATCCGTATCCGCCGGTAGGCCGGTGGATGTATATACGAGTTACCTGCAACGTAGTCTGTTTTTACATTTTTATACTCGAGCACAATATATAGATATACAAATTTTAAAAGACCATAGTATAATCTATTGTTGAAAATATCACAATAATATATTTGAAATATGACAATATATGGTAGATAATATAAGATCTTAAAACAACGCAAAAAAAAATTAAGATTAGAATTTTAAAGATAGGTAAGACAAAACGAGTATTCACTTATGTTATTAAATATATATATACTGGTATTCACTTGTACTCATGGTTTCCGAAAATATCCATAATTTAATAGATATCCATCCATTTTATTCATTATTTTTTAGATAAAAAATTAGTATCTATATTCGTAAATTTGCGAGTAATGCGTATATACCTACAGATATGAATAAAAATTGTTGGTTCAAGTATTACTACTAAAATTTATCTTATACGGAGGTTACTAGAACTAGAATATTTAGATATTTTCACTCAAAAAGTATTGCCCTCATTTACACTTATTAACAAATAGATGGGATTATTCCGCCTTTATGACTAAGTCCTTAATAAATTCTCTAAATAAAAATTGTGGCATTATCACCACTAGCCTTACTATAATACATCTATACATGTCATATCAAACCAAACACCAATTTAAAAAAGTACCCGTTTTTGGACTTAACATTTTTCTAACAATGACATAATCAAGTTATGCCATAAGCATGTAGTAGTTGGCACCGTAGCGCCCAAGAAAAAAAAAATGTAGTCAAAGACATGGACTAATAACCATCTTATAACGTGAAAATATGATAGGTTATTTTGCATGAATTACCTACTTTTACTTAGTTATTGGATATTAAATCCATTACCATGTTATCATTTCAAATACTCATATACCCCTTAATAAAATCTCTACTGCATAGTCTTCAACATAAAAAAAAAAAGTTATTTAATATGTTAAGTATTATGATATTCTCAATCTCCAAAATATAGAGGATATATCGCTTTGAGTGCAAATTTGGGTAGGCCCTCTTTATTTTGGAAAATTACAATTAAATATTTGATAAATTTTTTTTTAAAAAAGTGTTTTGCTGAAGAATTTATTGTTGGGTATTGGAATGAGGCTAGTCGAGAACTGTAGTGGCTAAAAGTATAAAAATATTAGGTGTACATCTCAAAAGGAGGTGTATGACTTACATTGCTCATAAGAAAATATTTTAAATGTTTCTCTCACTAATAATACATTGCATGTATTATTTTATCCAAGAAATAATTATTACAATCATACTGAAAAACATAGAGAAGTTTATTTCTTTTATAATTTTGCTTTTAACCTTTTCCGGTTCAAGAGTCCCCGTGAAATTGAAATGCTTTTCTATAAAATCATCAAAAATATATCTTAAGTAATTTATTGTAATATACACTACGTAATATTAAGTACACCGACCGTTCTTATCGCAAATGGTAAAAAATTTGATGGTTAATATTCGAGATCCTAATTTTGAATCTTAATTGATTTACATTTCCAGTTAAATTTATTTTGAAATAAAATAAACGAATCGGATAGCATACCATCTATATCTCTAAAAAAAAATTTAAGTACAAACGTTATGTATATATATATATATATATTTTTTTTTTTACAGCATCTAATGCAATTTGTGGTGCCATTAAATTATTAGTGCTGATAGACTGATCGTTATAGTTGGTATCAGAACCGGTTAATCAGCCTAAAGAGTGAGAAATCTATAAATTATTAGTGTTAGTAGTTATATCATTATTAGGTGGTACGAGAGGTTAGTAGTTGGATCATTACAGATAATATAAGAGACGGTTCAACAGCAAGAAGTGTGAGGGCCTTGTAACTTCGTCGTTTATAGGTGGTATGGGGCTTGTGAAACAGTTCGACAGTGGAAAGTGTGAAGTGAGTCTCACAGAGTCTTATTAGATTTTAGTATTTTGGATAAACAGTGTAGGCACGTGATTCCATCCAACCAAATATTGGCTCAAATCCAATCTAACCCAATCGTGCAAGGGAAGTGTGAGGAATGGAATCAAATACCCTCTCTCCCCTTTAACCCCTTTCTCTTTATCCCCCGTATATAAAAGCCCTTCCCTAATGTCTCTCCTCCTACATGTTCCGCCTCTCCGCCCCCATCCCCGCATTCCTCTCCCTCCTCTCTCCTAGGGTTAGGGTTAGGGTTAGGGTTAGGTGTAGGGTTTCGCTACCTCCCCTCTCCGCCCCCGCATCCTCTTCTCCCCACCGCCCCCCACCACCACCACCTTCGGCGGCGGCGGCGGCGGCGGCGGCGGCGATGGAGTGGCCGGCGAACCGCGTGAGGGAGACCTTCTTCTCCTTCTTCGAGGGGAAGGGGCACGTGAACTGGGCGTCGAGCCCCGTGGTGCCCGTCGACGATCCCACTCTCCTCTTCGCCAACGCCGGGATGAACCAGTTCAAGCCCATCTTCCTCGGCTCCGTGAACCCCGCGACGCCGCTCGGGCGCCTCGCGCGCGCGTGCAACACCCAGAAGTGCATCCGCGCCGGGGGGAAGCACAACGACCTCGACGACGTCGGGAAGGACACCTATCACCACACCTTCTTCGAGATGCTCGGGAACTGGTCCTTTGGCGACTACTTCAAGAGAGAGGCCATCTCCTGGGCGTGGGAGCTTCTCACACAGGTTTCGCAATCGCATCCCAATCCTACTGTTCTTAGTTATCCTGATTCGGTTACTTTTTTTCTTTGATAAAATTCTCATCTTTTCGTCATTGAATTTTGTTAGCACTCCTTTTCTGTTTTTGCTTATCATCTGATGTTTAAGATCTTGTTTGTGGATAGCTAATTGTAGATTTTAGAAGATTCTAAAATAGCTAATTTTGCATTTGGCTTTCACACCCCGACCTATTTGGTTGAGATCTTCAAATCCAACTAAATTTCAGTCTTAAGTGTTTTCTATGCTTAATATGTTTTGATTTGTCGAAATCTCTGATTTTCCTTTTTTTTCTTTTTCTTCTTTTCTTCTGCTTGTGCAGCAAGCATTCATACATCAAAACTTTTCAATAGATTTCCGTAGCCATTTGTCAATTCGAATTCTAACTTTTTCTAATGCCATTGAGAGAATTGTTTTCATTATGTGCCCCTATTATTGTTCATTTCCTCAAAGAATCATTAACCTCTGTTTCCTCTGTCTTACAAATTTGTGCTTCCATGTATATTTGTCTGGAACTACTTCACTTTCCTGCTTCACTGTTTCTCAGTAAGAAGGAATTTAGCAGTTGAATCAAGGTGGCGCAAGAAGAAGAATCCTACCGATTAATCCAAATCCGTGTATTTAAATGTCTTTATAGTAGATTGCAAATACTGTATATGTGATTTTATCATCATATTGGTGAATTCAAGTTGGTGGTCTATATTTTTCTGTATAATTGGATATAGTTAGTTACTAACATTTCATGGATTTACAGGTTTATAACTTGCCTCCCGACAGAATCTATGCCACCTACTTTGGTGGCGACGAAAAGGCTGGCCTTGCACCGGATACTGAAGCTAGAGACATATGGTTGAACTTTTTGCCAGCCAAACGAGTATTGCCTTTTGGCTGCAAGGTATGATTATATGTATCTTCTTTTAAGATTAAATTTGTAAGTTTAAGGTGCTAATTTCTTTCTACCGCATGCACCGTGTGAAATTTGAAATCTTGTTACATATTGGTTTTCCATTTATTTCTGGCATGTACATGGTCTGCAAAAGGATATCTGTACTCATCCTTTTGTATTTCAAACTTTCATCAGGACAACTTTTGGGAGATGGGTGATACTGGCCCCTGTGGTCCTTGTACTGAGATTCATTTTGATCGCATTGGTAATCGCGATGCTGCTTCATTGGTAAACAATGATGACCCAACATGCATTGAGATTTGGAACCTTGTGTTTATTCAGGTGTGTAATTGAATGATTTGAAGTTCTTAACTTTGGCTTGTAACATGATTTTATTTATTTCGTACTTACAATTCAATTTTACTTTCGATGCTTATGCAGTTCAATCGCGAGAGCGATGGCAGTCTGAGACCTTTGCCTGCAAAACATGTTGACACAGGAATGGGTTTTGAACGGTTGACTTCCATCCTTCAAAACAAGATGAGCAATTATGATACTGATGTATTTTTGCCCATATTTGATGCCATCCAACAAGTATGTTCCGAACACAAGTGCTATTTGTTGATTTCTTGTTCTTGTAGCTAGAAACTCTTGTTGACACATAGGCATGCATCTTATGTGACTGTGTAAGTTTGCCGTTTAAATAAATTTGTATGTGTTCTAATATATGTGATTATGCTTATATATGATGTGTTTTGTAATATCCGTTCTCTTCTATTTGAGTACAGGCAACAGGGGCTCGACCATACTCTGGGAGAGTTGGAGCAGATGACGTCGACAAAAAGGATATGGCTTATAGAGTGGTTGCAGATCATATTAGGACTCTTTCTTTTGCTATTGCTGATGGTTCTCGTCCTGGTAACTATTAGGAGGCAACTGTAGTGCAATGTCCTTTCACCATTATTATTTTTCCTGAGTGCTTCAGAATAATCTTTTGGTTACACAAAGAAAAATATAGCTACTCGTTTTATATTTGATCGGGAAGGGAAAACGTACAGTAGATGGGTTTCGGAACTAACTGAATAAATATAAAAATCATGAGAAATTTATATGCAGAAGCTTATGGTCAATTTGTCACGAGCTGGCTTTTATTATTTAAGTGATCTGAGGAGACATCTCCAACCCGGATAAAAATATCTAGATGGTATATGGTTGGATTTTCATGAATGTACTTATTATTCAATGACTAACTATCACTAATATGGATTGTCCAGGTAATGAGGGGCGAGAATATGTTCTAAGGAGGATTCTTCGACGTGCTGTTCGTTATGGTAGGGAAGTTTTAAATGCACAAGAAGGATTCTTCAGCAGGTAAGAACTTCTCAATATTTTTAGATTTATCACTTTTGTAATATCATTGTTTTTAACCATTTACCAGCACTCAGTATTATCTTCTTTTTTTTTCCCTGTTCCTGCAAAATGATGTCATATTTTTTTATTTATGTCATGTATTTAATCTTCTCAAATATGGTTGATTACTTTCAAATGTCATTTAGAGATGTTCGAGCAAGCCTGATTGCCAATTAAGTGTGCTGGATATCTTGTCTTTCTTTGATGGGTACATGTTTGGTGGGTAGAAAAGATGCAGTTTGAATTTGTTGGGCGAATAGACTATAAATATATTGGTGAAGAAGCTTTTCCTTTTTATCAATGCCTAACTAATCTTTTTGTATGGTGAAATGTGCTATATAGGAGGAAGATCTTGGTGATATAGGGTTTTTTACTCTATCCAACTGAATTATATAGAAGAAACTATTGGGTGAAGTAGAGGGCTTTTACTATTCAGGAGTTACTTCATCTGATTCTTAGGTCCTTACCTTATCAGGACTTTAGAGCCTATGATTTTAGGTTTCGAGGACAAATATGCATCCAAAACAATAATGCTTGGTTTTGTTGGATGAACAATACATGGAAAATTAAACTGAAAATGATTATGTGCAGGGATTGCGTTGTAACTTGTAAGATTTCTGATTTGTCAGACTTAGGTTGGAAATAGAAAATTGTTTTAATTTCATTATGTTGCACATTTTATGTCATTGTTTATCTTTGCCAATAGAATGAGTATCTGATTACTGTTGTTGTTGATCAATAGCCTTGTAGAAGTTGTTGTCAAAGTGATGGGAGATGTATTTCTCGAGCTTAAGCAGCATGAATTGAAGATTAAAGATATTATTGCAGAGGAAGAAGCCAGTTTTGGAAGGACACTAGTGAAGGTAATATTGAGAACTTGAGCACACCTTTTCAGCTTAGAAGCTTGTGAGTCGGAATGGCTTTTGGATACCTTTCAAATGTCATTTTGTGCAAACAGGCTTTATATAAATATTAGAATTAGTTTAGCTCATTATAGATGTATTTAGACACGTACGCGCTGAAGTGTTTTTGATTTTTGTAATGGTGTTAGAGACATTTGACTATTATAAATATTCATTCTTTAGATGAACACTTTTTTTTGTAAATACTTTTGGTAATGAATTTTATTCAAAATGCGAGTTACTTTATCCATCGCAAAACAGTCAGGAGGAGTGGGATTAGTTGCTTAACTTCTAACATATACAACATTTTGATTTCTAAAATAATAGTGTAATAATGTTACAGGGTGATAAAGTATGGCAACAAATTTGTCATGATGGACTAGCTCAATGGGTTGCAGAGTTTTTAGGAAATTAATGAAGAATGCTTATGATGTGAATTTATTAGTGAAGGACATCATGGCATATATAGTTACTGTGCTAACACCTACCTAGAGATGGAAGTTTGACAAAGTTTTATTTTTTCTGTGTGTTTTCGTAGTTCTTATCTTCGGTTGTCATGCTGCTTTCTGCTTTGGTCTAATATCTTACCCACATCCATCTATTTGTCAGGGAATTGACAGATTTAAAAAGGCTGTCAAAGATGTTCAGGGGAAAAAGCTTAGTGGGCAGGTAATTCTTCTACGTCTACATTTTAGTAGTGTATTGCTTCTTATCATCTTTTGCAAGTAACTGCATATCTGTGCTGTTGAGTATGCCAGTACAACTGCCTGATAACATTCTTGTGATGTTATGATTTGGGAGTCCTAGCTCCGAATTGCATAATTACTTTTTTATTGTGAAACACCTATGAGAAACGGAGATGGATCGTCAGGTTTAAACGCATTAATGACTGAGGATTGATTTGTTTATACATTGGTGTCTTATATTTGTCAAGATGATGCAGGTTTTCTTTGTTTTGGTTTTGTGGTTGTGATTTCTTTCTCCCACCTCTTCTTAGTATGTAATCTCTAGTTTGTCCTTAATTTATGAATTAATTGGTTTTTATTTGACATGAATTTCAATTCTTCTTGTCAGAATTAAGTTAAGCACACATTGTTTTCTTACGATGTTATTCATTTTTTGAATGTTGTCGAAGTCTTTGTGTATTATATTGGATTAACAGCTAAGCTCTACCTGAGTTTATAGTAGCATTTTCTAGTAAAATTCTCTAATAGTGATGCTTTTATTACTGCAGGATGCATTTGTTCTGTGGGACACCTATGGTTTTCCGATGGATTTAACTCAGGTTTGTGCTTGACTAAACTTGGCACCTACTTATTATATGTCATGTAGTCATTCTGTCTTTGCTTCTTATGATGTAACATTTTATTTCTTTTTCCATCCTTTTTCTCACTCAGCTCATGGCAGAAGAAATAGGGCTGACTGTTGATGTTGAAGGTTTTAATGCTGCCATGGAAGAAGCCAGACAAAAGGCTAGAAGTGCTCGGAATAAGGTCATTTTCGTTCTGTTCTAGTGCTGTTTGAATTTCGAATTTTATTTTATTCTCTGAATTTTAAATTTCTTTCTGCATTGATCATTTATAAGCATTCAGGTAGGTGGTTATACATTTGTTGTTTCTTCTGATCATCTGCTTGTGTTAATGATTGAAGGCAACCGGGGACTCTATTGTCATGGATGCGGATGCTACATCGGAATTGCGTAAGAGGGGTCTGGCAGCAACAGACGATAGTGCGAAGTTTGTATGGCACAAGGTTAGAGCCTTTGACATTTTATACATATTTTTTGTTTTGTTAGTTAGGTTAATCCCTTATTCCCTTTGATTACCTGTTTAAAGAATGCATTTAGAAAGTACAAATTGTTACTTGTTGGAATCTTACAATTGACAATCAGGATCGTACAATCTAGAAAAGCGATAAATGATGCATATCTAGTCTCAGATTAAATAAATCAATAAACTTATGCATGTTGAAACTTTCACCTTCTGATTTTGTCTTCATCTTTTTTGAGGCGCTATACTCTTCGATCTAGAGGGAATACTTCTTCATACTTGAAGCCTAGTTAATAAACCTAAGGAACTGTATAAATCCTTTTTTTCTGGGCACATTCTGTTGGTTCTAGAGCGAACTGATAAGACACAAAAGACACATACCACCCCTGTAGTGTGTATGGCTTCTTCCCTTTGTGGGCTAGGGTTCGGGGTCTCTACCAGTTAATTGCAAAATTAATATTCTTTGTATTCTCAAGTCAGTTTTCCACTGGGTATTTAATGACTGTTATTTTTTCCCCCTCAGATTTCATAAACACTGGCATCTTTTCAGTTTGTAACGAAGTAAATGCTGATTGGTCTGAAATTTTCTGTTCTTTCTAGGGCCATGAAAGTGTTGTCAAAGCTATATACACTGGCTCAGACTTTATAGATACTACCTCCCCTGAAGCGGATATTGGTCTTGTTCTCGAAAGTACAAGTTTCTATGCTGAACAAGGTGGCCAGGTTGGTTTGCTTTATACATGAATACACAATATATGATGCACAGGCATTTGCGATTTGCTTATTTTAACTAATTGTTGGACTGTTGATGCCATTATCTCAGTACCACAGGGTGATTTCCAATTTACGACAATAGGATAGTTTTTTATGATGAACTTTTTAGCATTATCCTGACTTGTTGTTGAAGTCTTTAAGATTCGAAATTCTCACTAACAATTTAATTTTCCTTGGCATCATTATTGGTTTCATGACTGGCCTTCCGGAACCATTTGTATATTTGACACCTCACACCCTATTTTTTGAGTGCAGATATATGATACTGGGTCTATTGAAGGATCCTTTGGATCATTCCAAGTGAGTGATGTTCAGCTATATGGAGGTTTTGTTCTTCACATTGGTTCACTATCTGCGGGCTCCAAGGCATTGTCAGTTGGTGATAAAGTAATCTGCAAGGTGAAAAATATTCCAAAACATACAGTGCTTCATGATCTATCCTATTCTTTATGATAATATTTATATTAATTCATTAGATGCCTTCCACATAACATTACTAGGTTGACTATGAGCGGCGTACCTTAATAGCTCCAAACCATACGTGTACTCATATGCTCAATTTTGCTCTCAGGGTATGGACTTGCTTTTGTTTTCTGCTGTATTTTTTTTTTTTACTTTTTTGCCACTCCATATTATTTATTTTTATTTGTGACATACATGCAGGAAGTACTTGGTGATCATGTTGATCAAAAGGGTTCAATTGTTCTTCCTGAGAAGTTGCGATTTGATTTCTCTCATGGTAATACATGCTTTTCAATTAGTTTGTTCTTAAGGTCATTTCAAAATTCTCATATAATTTAGTCATTAAAATAATCACAGGCAAACCTGTTCACCCTGAGGACTTGAGGAAAATTGAGTTGATTGTGAATCAGCAAATCAAAGATGCGTTAGATGTGTATGCGAGTGAAGCAAACCTAGCTGATGCGAGGCGTATAACTGGATTGAGAGCAGTATTTGGAGAAGTAAGCCTCTACTTTCATGCATTATGCCTAACATATTTTAGATGAAGCAGGAAAATTTGAGTTATTTTGGTTTGTTACTTGATCTAATTCCTTTTATGACTATATTCTTTTGTGTAGATCTATCCTGATCCGGTTAGAGTTGTTTCAATCGGTCGTAAAGTCGAAGACCTCCTAAATGATCCTGATAACAAAGAATGGTTATCCATATCAACTGAACTATGTGGAGGTAATTTCATAAAGATTCCTATTAATTCGTAATTTTCTCTTGTTTTTCCTTTTCTTAATGGGTTACTTTTATTGCAAAAGGTACCCATATATCAAACACTCGAGAAGCTAAAGCATTTGCCCTCCTATCTGAGGAGGGAATTGCTAAGGGTGTTCGAAGGATAACGGCTGTTACAACTGAGTGTGCATTCAAGGCTATGGAGTTGGCAGCCTCTCTTGACTCTGAAATTCGTGATGCAACGAAGTCAGAAGGCAGCTTATTGGAGAAGGTACTGTTTGAATCATGACTTGAGGATGTAGTTTAGACTCTCTATAAGCATTTTGTTGTTAATTAGCTCCCAATGCTCAGGATCTAATATTTCCTTGTTTCAGAAAGTTGCTTCTTTCAAAAGTAGGTTAGATGCAGCAGCTATTCCAGCAGCCACAAAAGCTGACCTCAGAGCCAAAATTTCCCAACTCGAGGTATATTAAGTTTTTTTTTCATTTGAATTATCAGTTCTCTCTCTCCCTGCAAACACACTAGCATGAGTTCTTTCCTAACCTTACGTGTGCCTTTTTTCTTTCCATGGTACTCACAATAAATCTTATGCTATTGTCATGTTTGTTCTTACGCCAGGATCAACTGAGGAAAGCTAAAAAGAAGATAGGTGAAGAGAATATACAAAAAGCTGTTAAGGCAGCAACAGAGGTGGCAGAAGCTGCTGCTTCTGAAGGCAAAGCTTTTTGCGTCAGCCGAGCAGAAGTGGGTCTTGATACAACTGCTGTTAGAGAAGCAGTTATCAAAGTTATGGATCAGAAGGTCATTTACCTCTCTATCTTTTTCTATCCTCGTGTTCCTCTGGGTTGCATGAAATGCATCAAATTTTTGTACTCAACACTCTTTATTTTTATCTCAGGAGAAACACCACCCACCCAAGTTTTACACTTTCAGCAACTAGACCGAATAATAGATCTTTTTGTTGCAGAAAGAAAAATATTACAAAGTGCACATGTAAAACTCATGTGAATCAATTCTTTTGCATGATTTTTATCAACTATACAGTTCCTATATATTTTTGACTTATTCAAATACGACACAGGGGCTAGCTATAATGGTATTCAGCACAGATGAGGCATCGAACAAGGCTGTGGTTTACGCTGGGGTACCCTCCAATAGATCAAAGGATGGGTTTGCGGTGTTAGAATGGCTAACCGCAGCAATGGAGCCTCTCAAGGGAAAAGGTGGTGGTGGGAAGAATGGTGTTGCCCAGGGCCAAGTAAGTCGTTTGATCTTTTCTAAATATTAAACAATGGAAGAAAGGTACTAAGATATCATTGTATGTATGGTCACGTAAACCCTAAAATGATTTATTCTGATGGAATTGCAGGGTAGTGATGCATCTCGAGTCGAAGAGGCGATAGATATTGCCACAAAGTTTGCTGCAATGAAGCTGAGGTGATATTTATTTGCATCAAGGTTTAGTAGTGAAGCTTGTGAATCATCTGGTTTCCATCGATTAAAACCAGGTGACTAACGCTTGATTTTGATCAGAAAAAAAAATGCAAATTTAATTCATAGCATTTGATGAAACAAAAATCCTATGTCTTCAACTCCTCGATGTAAACCATATTGACTGGATACACATATTACTGTCGTTGTGTGTTTGAGTAAAAAAAAAAGAGTTGACATATATATATATATAAGAATAAAATGAGAGAATAATTAGGATAGGATTTCTAGTTCATTTGAAATCAAAAAATATATATATAAATAAAAAGGGAAAAGAAAAAA